>NW_017307679.1:19792-25255 GCF_000935625.1 Nanorana parkeri | reverse complement strand
GGGGACGGGGAAGAGTGCTAGAGAGGTCAGCCCTGATCTGACTAACCCCAATAAATTTGCCAAGTTGCAAGATGTTGGGGACATCAGTTCAGGGGGGACTCTGCTGGAGCAGGACGCATCCTCTATCCGGAGGGGGAGTGACTGCTCTGGCGAGGACGGGAGCAGGATGGAGGGTCAGGAGAGGCAGATCCTGGTGGTGGGAGACTCCATCATCAGGCGGACTGACAGGGTAATCTGTCATCGGAACCGTGAGCGTCGAACAGTGTGCTGCCTGCCGGGGGCACGTGTTCGACACATTGCGGAACGAATTGACAGATTACTAGATGGGGTTGGGCACGACCCCGTTGTCATGGTGCACATCGGCACCAATGACAAAATAGGAGGAAACTGGAGTGTCCTAAAAGGGAGTTCAGAGACCTAGGTGCTAGGCTAGAACCTTTAAATTATTAAAGGGGTAATTAGTGGACTCACGCATATAAGGGATGATATCAAGTCAAACAGTAGGGAGGACGTGGAATCCTTATGGCTAGAAATGCATACCAGTGACGATAGTCGGAAACTTATTGTGGGTATTTGTTATAAACCTCCTAGTATTGGGGAGGAGGGGGAGGCTCATTTTCAGTCCGAAATAGAAATTGCGGGGAGGGAGGGCAACGTAGTCGTGATGGGTGACTTCAATTACCCAGATATAAATTGGGCTAATGGAACCTCAAATTCAACCAAGGAGGGCCGATTTTTGAACATGTTGAGAGACAACTTCATGGACCAGATGGTGGAGGTCCCAACTAGAAAAAATGCCATCCTAGATTTAATCATTACTAATAATGCGGAGTTAATTGAGGATATTGTTATTGGGGAGACTCTGGGCAATTACAAGCAGTAATTTCAGCTGATAGTGTGGAATCATTCAAGAAGCTTTTGGACGATTTCCTGAGAAACGGTAATATACAGGGGTACAGGTACTCCTAATAACGAGATGACACGGGGACCCATGCACACGCGCACACACACACACACGATGGGTTGGACTTGATGGACATGTGTCTTTATTCAACCTCAAATACTATGTAACTATGTACTATATAGCTCTTTATAGAATACGCTGAAGGCCACTATCTCCATTATCTCCAGTGACTCTGTAGTCAACCTACCATCGCATTGACGAATCTGGGGGACATTGTTACTCTCCCTCTGCAAATTAGCTATCACTGGCAATAACCGCCCCTCGCTCTCTCCCTCCTAAAAAAATCTTTGGGATGAAAGAAATCTCCTCGACTCAGCCCTTGACAGTAGCCCCGATCTATATACAGTTTGAGCTTCCCTCCACATTTTAAGACTGGACTCCGTAGGATTTGACACATACGCCTGTTCCATATCCCTCACTTCCAGTGCTAATTTTTCCACCCATTCCAAAGTTGTTTGTTTTAGGGTAGCAATTCCTTTAATGATTATAACCCGAAGAAATGCCTTCATCAAATCCCATACTATTGCACTTGTAGACGTATTCGAGTAAATACAGAAAAATCAGCTATTTTAGGTGAAATATTCTCCACCTCAGGCAAAAGCCTCAACCAATAGGGGCTTACTTTCCATGATGGTCTATCTAGCATTGGCTTAACATTAATTGAGACTATTAATGGAGAATGATCTGATAATCCCCTGGTCCCATATTTGGAGCCCAATATGTAGGTAAGCCACCTCTCTGAACATAAAGTCAAATCAATGCGAGATAGAGACCCATATGTAGCCGAACTGCATGAATATTGACTACTCGAAGGATGTTGCAACCTCCATACATCCATCAGTCCCAACTCCTGCACGTATCTAGCGAATTAAGTTTCAGCTCCCGCCCCCCCTTTAATATAAGAGTATTTATTTGTAAACGGTCTTTTGATGAATGCATGATATTGTTATAGTCTCCTATAGCTATTTATGGTATCCCTGGATACATTGCCATAAATCGAGAAAAAGAACGTAACACTTCATGACTATATGGCGGAGGGACATAAATATTTGCCACAATACACTGAATACCTTCTATATTACAAAACAAAAATATATATCTACCCTGAGAATCTGTCTTAACCTGTCTACAGGAAAAAGAAAGAGTTGAAGAGATCAATATCCTGATCCCCCTTGAATATGAAGAATGCACTGAGTGATAGACATGTGAAAAACTATATCTCGTTAAATAGGGTACAGTTTCCTCTGTAAGATGCGTTTCCTGCAAACATACCACCGAGGAACCATATTGTTTTAACGTAGAGAACACGGCTTGTCTTTTAACGGGATCCCCCAACCCTCTCACATTCCATGAAATAAAATAAAATTTTACCATGCCGAAATATTCAGTCCATTAATAGCAATATATTAATCTAAACCTCCCATATACCTAAATGTCCCAAATTCTCCACTCTATCTTTACAGATGTTAAACTATGTTCCAAATACAATTTAACACCACACTTTGTACCATTATTCACAAATTCCAAAATAATTCTTTCTTTGGGCTTCATTATCCAGCAGTATCCATCCTCTAACATCATCATCATCTTTTACTCCACAACCTACAAAACTAAAACAGAAAAAACAAAACAAAACAAAAAAACAAATAACTAAATTAATAAAAACAAAAAACAAAACACATAAAATACATTACAAAAATTTCCTTGCGGGAAAATAACTGAGGGGCACATCCCATGACTTGAGTGTTTGAGCAGGACAGCATTAGATTTCATAAAGTGGCCTTAACTCCCCCGCCTATACAGGATAATTGGAAGGCAAATATTTTTTTTCAAGTTTAAAACAATATCCCCTTGGGTTAATGTCCGGATTGTCATTAAAGCTTAGATCCTTTTATGCAAATGCTGTTAGTTTCCGATCCAGCCAATTCATAGCTGCTTCTGATGATTCAAAAAAATATTGTTTCATCTGCTGCCATAATTCTAAGTTTAGCTCTATATAGCATAGCATATGATACACCAAGTTTGCGCAGACGCTGCTTAACCATTAAAAATCTGCTTCTCTGTTTCTGTACTTCAACTGAAAAGTCTGGGTAATAGAATATTTTAGCCCCATTATAATTAATGTCCACTTTTATTCATGCTTTGAGGAGAATATTGTCCCGGTCTTTATAGTGCAGCATGCTCATAATGATGGACCTGGGAGGGCTTCCAGGTGCTAATGGTCTCATTGGGAACCGAAAGTCTCTATTAACCATTGCAACTCCCAAACCCCAAGACTCACCGCCTCCACGAGCCCCATCTTTGGACAGGATCCTGCCAGAAAGTCTCCACCGCATTCTAGCAGCCCCCCTCATCTGGACGTCCACTGATCCACCCCTATATGGAAATCGCAAGTACCCACCAGTATACTGGAGACACGTGCCTCCATATTGAACAGTGCTACTTAGCCTGTTTGTGATAAACCCTGCCTCTCTGCATTGTGGATTGGACTTTTAGTTTAACACTATAGTGGGCTCACATATAAAGAAGTTACCAGTGTCTGTTTATACTGTACTAAGCAAAACAGACGGGCGTATGAAGTAATACCTTCCCTGTGTACTCTCCTGGGACCTAGGAATGTTTCATTTCTTTAGTTGGCAAATGATGTCAGAAACTCCAAACTCTGCGCTCTTAGACTGAGAGTGACGCCTGGAGTTCAGTACTGACTGCCTTAAATAAACCAGGACGCAATCCTCCAGCTGAGTCCCTCTCCACAGCTGTGGTTCACTCTCGTGCATACAATAGGTGCTGACACACTGTACCCAGGGTCGGCTCAGATTCTCCCCCTGGAACTAGCTGCTGAGAGGGACTTGGAAGCGTATAATTCAGTGCTTCAGCCATCATGGATGAACCCTCTGTCTCCTGGGTACCCACTCCATCAGACTGGACTTTTTTCACAGCTCCCCCCCATCTCCATGTCCTCCTCCACTCTTCCTGGTATAGGTGCAGGTCTCCTTACCCGGCGTTCAAGCAAATTTTTCCAGCTTCCTGACTGTCTCTCTCTGTCGGTCCTGTGCTGTACGCTGTAAAGATGAAGCGGCACCATCTTGTATACGCCGAGCCGGAGCTCCTGCTGCTGGTCCGTCCTTTTTTGTCCTTGTCATAGTCCAGCGCTCTCACGGACCTTCTATAATACTAGCAGGGTGATTAATAAATTCAGATTAGGAGCAAACAGATAGTGAGTTACTCACAATTGCAGTCAAGAGGGGAGCGATTTAGCACAAACAAGTTGTAACTGAAAGTCTATGAACCTGTATTCCATATAGACATGATTAATACACGTTTTAAAGTAACAGATTGAGTGAGCAAGTGTCAAGGAAACTCCAATGTTAGTTGATTGAAATTATACTAAAAGTCAATGCAAGGTCAATGCAAGTATATCTCATCACGCCAGTGGCGGATCCAGGGAGGGGGGCAACGGGGCAATTGCCCCCCCCCCCCCCCCCGACAATAGTGCCGCTCCTGTCCCGACTCTTGCGTCCACGGCCAGCCACCCGCAGTGTGTAGTGACAGGAGTGACAGCTGTCCCTCCTCCGTGTCACAGAGTTTACTGCAGTTCATTGTAAAAAAACTTTGTACAATGAACTGCAGTAAAGTCTGTGACACGGAGGAGGGACAGCTGTATGTTCCGGCGTGTGCGGGGATCCGAATGAAACAGGCGGCTGCCTTTCATTGACAGTGACTGTTAACCTGGCGGAGCCTATACCCGTCTTTGCAGGCACCGCCAAGCAGCCACATCCTGGTATGTGGGTCATCGTGAGGACCCTCTACTGTGACCCCCCTCCCCTCCACTGGCCGCCAAGGACACAGAAGAAGAGGTGCTGCAGCCTGCATGTAGGTGAGGTTAGGGAGTCTGTGGGTGATGGTTGGCAAGTTGGGGGAAAAGGGGGATTGGGGGACTGTAGCTGGGCTGGTGGTATTCAGCAGTGCTGTATAATGATTATACAGCACTGCTGAATACTACCAGCCAGGGGTGAACTGACCCTTCAGTCAGTCGGGCACTGCCCGAGGGCCCGCAGGCATCAGGGGGCCCATCACCCCCCCACTAAATTAAGCCCCCGACCTCAGGTGCAATGGTTCCTTCCCTCCGCCGCCTTTCTGCCACCTGCACCGCTATAGATGCGGCTCTGTAATCGTGCGGCCGGGCAGAGAGGCCGCGGAGAGAGGGAGCCACTGCACCTGCGGCCGGCGGCTTTTATTTAGTGCGGGGGGTTCGGTGACGGGCCCTCCGGCATCTGCTGCAGGCAAACTGGCTGGTGCGGCCACAGGAGAGCCCTCACTACCAACCATGGCCCCCCTGAGCCCCCATTGACCACCAGGGTAAGGTGACCAGTGATTTGAAATCCAGGGACATTTTTAAGGGCTCATTCACACTGGAATCGGCCGGCACATACAGCTCCATGCTGCACGTCGGTGCGGGTGAGCGTACCCATATGCTGACAGGATGGATCCTGTCTGCG
>NW_017307679.1:6177-18877 GCF_000935625.1 Nanorana parkeri | reverse complement strand
CCCCCCCCCCCCCCCCCGACAATAGTGCCGCTCCTGTCCCGACTCTTGCGTCCACGGCCAGCCACCCGCAGTGTGTAGTGACAGGAGTGACAGCTGTCCCTCCTCCGTGTCACAGAGTTTACTGCAGTTCATTGTAAAAAAACTTTGTACAATGAACTGCAGTAAAGTCTGTGACACGGAGGAGGGACAGCTGTATGTTCCGGCGTGTGCGGGGATCCGAATGAAACAGGCGGCTGCCTTTCATTGACAGTGACTGTTAACCTGGCGGAGCCTATACCCGTCTTTGCAGGCACCGCCAAGCAGCCACATCCTGGTATGTGGGTCATCGTGAGGACCCTCTACTGTGACCCCCCTCCCCTCCACTGGCCGCCAAGGACACAGAAGAAGAGGTGCTGCAGCCTGCATGTAGGTGAGGTTAGGGAGTCTGTGGGTGATGGTTGGCAAGTTGGGGGAAAAGGGGGATTGGGGGACTGTAGCTGGGCTGGTGGTATTCAGCAGTGCTGTATAATGATTATACAGCACTGCTGAATACTACCAGCCAGGGGTGAACTGACCCTTCAGTCAGTCGGGCACTGCCCGAGGGCCCGCAGGCATCAGGGGGCCCATCACCCCCCCACTAAATTAAGCCCCCGACCTCAGGTGCAATGGTTCCTTCCCTCCGCCGCCTTTCTGCCACCTGCACCGCTATAGATGCGGCTCTGTAATCGTGCGGCCGGGCAGAGAGGCCGCGGAGAGAGGGAGCCACTGCACCTGCGGCCGGCGGCTTTTATTTAGTGCGGGGGGTTCGGTGACGGGCCCTCCGGCATCTGCTGCAGGCAAACTGGCTGGTGCGGCCACAGGAGAGCCCTCACTACCAACCATGGCCCCCCTGAGCCCCCATTGACCACCAGGGTAAGGTGACCAGTGATTTGAAATCCAGGGACATTTTTAAGGGCTCATTCACACTGGAATCGGCCGGCACATACAGCTCCATGCTGCACGTCGGTGCGGGTGAGCGTACCCATATGCTGACAGGATGGATCCTGTCTGCGTCCGAGCCAGGAAACATGCACCCGTACGGATATTTTGCTTTTGGTACTCGCCGATACTGAATACCAATACCGGTGCTTCCACTGGCATGAAGCAGGCTTCCCAGGTAATCAGGAAGCCGGCAGCGGGTAATGACATGCCGCCCTCCTTCCTGATTGCCAGGGAAGCCGGCTGCATGTTGTTTGGCCAGCTTAATTGTGGTTGGCCGGGAAACCGTCTTAAATAAAATATTAACCGTTCTGTAAGCAAAACTTAATTTTCTGGCAGTGCCCCTCCCGAGAATAGACTCTGGATCCGCCCCTGCATCACGCAGACATCAACCAATATTTAACCAAACAATAGCAGAAATAGAGAGATAATACTTGCTATTGGTTATGCAGTCTGTTTGGCGTTTTCTTCCTGATTACTGGTGGTAGTTATATAGGATATTAGATCTGGTGGTATACTGTGCCTTTAACCCTTTCGCTGCCAAGGACGTATGGCATACGGACCTACAAAAGTGCTTTATCCAGTAAGCAATGTTGCTCATGTAGTTTTTGTAATCCGAGACCTTGCAGCCGATATCTCCTGTCAGCAAAAAGAAGCCGACAGGCTCTGATGCACACAGGCAGACCTGGAGCCCCGTGTCAGCACGAGGAAGCCGACAAGCCACGGGACACAAAGACAGACTGTCTCAACAAGAGAGGTAAGGGCCAGGGAACGAAACCAAGCAGCCATGACGGGCTCTGTACATCAGCCTTCAGTAAAACATGCTACTGGAGCCTCGACGGGAGAGCGCCGTGCTTACTCCTGCTCCTGCTACATCTGCCGTGAAGCCACGCCCCAGATTGCTTATCTTTAACCTAATTATGACGTCAGAGAGGTGTCACGTTTCTAAAAACTATCCCTGCAACTACCTGAAGAGGGCATATTGGATTAGAAATCATTTTGGACTTTTTCTTAAAATTCCAATATTATTTCTTGAGATGACCTCTGACCCAAGCCTTGAACACAACCATAAATTTAATAGGGCGGTCTGTTCTGTGGCAGCACCTGTCCAACTTACTGTCTCTTTAAGATATATTACAGCTTTGAGAAAGTCTGAACAGCAGCAATTACATTTTCTTTCAAATACCTTGAGAATGAAGCCATCTACTGACACAATGGTTAACTTAAATTCTTTCCCTAATAACTAGGGATGCACCGATATATCGGCCGAAAACAGCACTTTTGCCTAAATGCCGAAATTGCAATTTTTCTGCCGATACATCGGCGCATCCCAGGTTTCTTTCCTCCCCACTGGGCGCTGCTCCACTCTGTGAGCGGCCGGTGTCTCTCCTCCCAGACCGCTCAGCCGCCTATCACAGACCGGCAGAGTGGTGTGGGGGCGGAGACAGCACGCGCTGTCACAGGAGGCTGTGCTCTCCTCCCTGCCCTGCTTGCTCAGCCTCCTGTAACAGCGTGTCAGAGAGGAGAGCGAGGTACAAACACTCAGCGATCAGTGATCGCTGAGTGTTTGTAGATAATTGAGGAAATGGCATGTTGAATATATCCTCAATTATGAATGGATGGGAAGTGAGCTAAATCACCTCCTGTTCATTCATAATTGTGGTTATAGTAAACACACTCTCTTCTCAAGTTATCAATGAACAGGAACACTCATTATAGAGGATTCCTGTTCATTGATAACAGGGGATACAGAAAAAGAGATTGAGGACTCTGTGTTCTCAAACTCTTTTTCTATTTTAAAAGGGAAATATCAAAAAGTAAAAAATAAAAATATTTAATAAAAAAAAAATTAATAATTGCTCTCTCAGGCCCTCTCAGGCCCTCTCAGCCTCCCCAAGCCTTCCAGCCCCCCAGGCTGTTCCATCTGCATCCAGCATCACATGTACACAGTCTCCCACTCTGCATGTCCGACTGCACCACTACCCCTCTCTTCCTCTCTGTTCACTGTCTTTAACCGGGCTGTTAAGAGCCACCTAGGCAGTCTGGCCTGGCAATTAACTGCACCTGGCCCCAGGACTGGAGATTTCCTCCCACCCAGAGCTCTAAGAAATCTCCCGGCTCCCAACTATGAACCAGAAAACATGGAAAAGACTGAAAAGCCAGCTCTTTCCTGATACAAGCAATTGCTTCCTGGAGACGCTCAGCTCCTCTGGCTGAGAATCCTGGGCCACCCCAAGGCCACAGAACACAGTGGCATTGCCACGCAATGCCACAATATATAGATATATATATATATCTATATATTGTGACATAAGGAGAGGGGTAACTAAAAATAAATACAGGGAGTAGATTCCACCTTAAGGTATGCGATTACCGAAAGGGGAGGGGCTTTTGAGAAATGCTATAAACTCTTTAATTGTATAGAAATATGAATTCATTTATTACATAATTGGAAATAAATAAATAAAGTTGAAACATAATTGGTCTAATTCACATGCAGTATAGGTGTTACATCAAGTCAACAATTATTTTTAAAATTGGACATAATAGAGGACTCATTCAGATAAAACCCGACATGTTTAGCCCTAATGGGCTCTTCAGGGGAATTTATATATCCTAAATAAGAGAGAACCCATGTGAGGCAAATTGGAGACTGCATTCATATATAGAACAAGCATATACAGGCACACATTATGGTATCATGGATATTAGCAAAGCTTATATGGAGGAGTCCAAGAGGACCGTCAGTCGATACCACTACATGAAAAGGAGGGGTCCGAGTGTTTTCAGGTGTGTTTTCCCTCTATTCGAATAAAAGTAGTCACGCATGGGAATCGTGTCAGGAGAGCAAAGCAGCAACAACAATCGAGGGCAACAGAAAAGGAGATTTGTATTGAACAGGCACAGATAGGGATTCATAAAATAATGATTTGATGAGAATAAAAAGTGGATAAATTGTGTGTAGTGGTATAAATAGCATATTAGTTTAATTTATATAATATTCATAATGATGGGTAGTGATCGTAAATGCTAATATGCTATTTATATGCTATTTATACCACTACACACAATTTATCCACTTTTTATTCTCATCAAATCATTATTTTATGAATCCCTATCTGTGCCTGTTCAATACAAATCTCCTTTTCTGTTGCCCTCGATTGTTGTTGCTGCTTTGCTCTCCTGACACGATTCCCATGCGTGACTACTTTTATTCGAATAGAGGGAAAACACACCTGAAAACATATCACACCGACCTCCTAGGGTGAGGCTCTAGGAGGGGAAGAGACCTCTGCCCAGTGTCCCCAGACCTTTTATTACCTGCCGTCAACCATGCCTCTGAGTCATCCTACTCAGGGATTGGCTAGGGTCAGGTGCATAGTCATAATCTGAGGATGGTTCCTCCCTCACTGTATGCCAAGGCTCCCTTTTCCTCAGCAACAGGATGAGCAATTAATCCAGCAGATTCAGGGACACCTATTGAATGCAGAGCTCTGTATAATCAGTATCTAGACTGGTTACAGCCCAGGTATCTCTAAATTGAATAGCGACATTTTAGAGGGCGCTACATATATATAAATTACTCATTTAAATAAGTATGTAATGCTTCATGCAATACTAATAATACAATTGAAATTATTGCTAATACAATTTCTTTCAAATAATAATACTGTATATAAGGCAACTTTTATAATTAGCTTTTTCCAGTAATGAGAAAAGAAAAAAAAATCATAGTCTCTTTTGTTCTCTGTTAAGTTTGAGACATGGTAGTTCCATCAATCTCATTATAAGACAGTGTGGCACCATGGCCAGTCCTTTTCTTGTGGTTGTTGTCTGATACCCCCACAATTTACAACCTGGGAATGTATGTGGTAAAGCACTGAGAATCGCTGATGTTAGAGTCTTTGTCCAGAAACCATGAACTCAAATACTCCTTATATACTGATAGAATAGACAGAACAAAGATGGCTTCCAGGATGCCCATGTTACAATGTGTAGAATAATATGTATAGGCCTTATAGTTTAATTCCTTTTAGCCCCAAATAGTTCTGACAAGCATACTCTGTGAGGAATTAAGGATCGGGCACTTGAGGCAGAACAGTGGGAGGAAGAGGAGGACTTTCTTACCTCTCAAGGCCCCCTTTATGCAGAAACCATTCCTGTGGGTCTGCAGATCACACAAGAGGAGGAGGAGTAGTAGTAGGATTATGGCAGCCGTGGGGGTATTGAAGCTGAGGATGACATAAGGCAGTCATGAAAGGGAGGGTTTTCTGTCCCCAGAAACCCAAGGAGTAGAACGTGCCTGGGAGGAGGTAGTGCACCATAGTGTCATCCTCGGTGACCCTGAAGACTCGGAATCTCATGCCTCCTCCCACTTATGGTGCATGGGCTCCCTTATCCTGCAAAGCCTGAGAAAGGACCCCAGGATTCATGGTATCAAGGAGAGGAATCATTACTGGTTGGCAACCCTTCTTGATCCATGTTACAAGCGTAAAGTTGCAGATCTCATCCTGCCCTCACAGAGGGAGCACAGGATGAAACAACTTGAGGACACTCTGAAGAGAAACTTGTGTAAACACCTTTCCAGACACTGGTAGGTTACCAAGTCATGAAAGAGGTGCTTCTGAGGCTTCGGTTGGTCAAAGGAAGAGCGGTGGAGAAGGGGGCTGCTTGACTGATGCCTTTAGAAATTTTTTCAGTCCTCTGCGCCCAGGGATGTTAACTTTAGGCACCCATCGGCAGCGTCTGCATCATATGGTGCAGGATTACCTAGGGGCAAGAGCAGACCTAAAGAGCTTTCCAGCAGACGATACGCTGGCTTACTGGGATCACTGGCCAGAACTTAGCCAACTTAGCCAATATGCCATGGAACTACTGGGCTGCCCTGCATCCAGCGTGCTTTCCGAAAGGACGTTCAGTGCTGCTGGAGGTTTTGTGACAGATAAAAGAGTGCATCTGTCCACAGACTCCGTTGTTCTGGATATTAATATACGCTCATGCGCATAGAAATCCGCTGCGCTAAAAAGCACAGTTCTCAGCTCTTTTGTATAATATGATTGAGCGCGCTCAGCGGTACCAAGTAAAACAGACACAAGCTGTTCTCACGTTGGATGCTTAGTAGAAAAGTCCTGTCTAGTGCAGGGAGCTCCCTTTATTTATAGGACACACAGGGATAAAAGCCGGAAGAGCTAGCCACAACAGCTAATCAATTCCTCAATACATTAACATAACACAGAGTCAGCCAATGAGACACATGTATACATTTGAATAAACAATAGAAAGGGGACTATATGTCTATGCATGTGCAGCACACCATGCACAGTTTCCAGCTGCTAGTTCATGAGAACGCTGTGCACACCAATTAAAAAAGAAAACCATGTGCAATGGAGTTCCCGCCAGAAAGCTACACAAAGGAATCAGCGTGTTAACCGTGAACGCTGCTCCGATCAGACTCGTGCATACACTCCCGCCGTTACCACTGACGCAAATTCTATTCAGCATTGCTCAGTGAACAATGCCTAATAGAACTATACTACTATTCCTGTGAATGTGAGTTTATCTGCAGGGAAAACGCCACATTATTTCCAATGTGTTGATTAGACACACTAAAAAGACATGTTCCTTCATAAAGGCAGATATGTATGAAAATTATACTGTGTTCTCAAAGCAAAGGCATCCCCGCCAAGCGAATAAACACGGGCCCTCGCGGCGTTTATACACTTGCGAAGAGGACACCGCTCCGCAATGCACATTAATCTTCCCCGGCCAACAGCCCAGTGCATACTACATAGACCATTCGCCGGCGGAGATCTCTGCGCACAGCGGCCGCGTCTCCACATCCATAGGAAGATATCCACTCCAATGGTTTATCCTCAATGCTGATTAACCCTGGCCATGCTCCATAGAGCATAACCCGGAAAACCTGACACTGAGAGACATGATGACAATATTCACATATACAATCCACTAAAAACACATCCTAATAAAAACGTCCACAATAGTCCAAATAAAATTTCCACAACAGCCCCTCCTCTTTGTCATATGTTCCCAAGTGTCCCTCGATGAATCTTGATTTTCTTCTTTGTTGAAATTCAGGAAAAAACGGTCCCTCTTGTATACAAAAAGTGGTTTAAGTCTTGAATCCATAAAGCAAAATAGAAGATGGAAAACAATGGAGAATCAATGTTGCCACGTAGACTCTATCCTTCGGGAGGTGACTCAGAGGGAGGACATGAGGTGGCAGGTCGCGTTGGTCGCCAGTCGGTTTGGAATCCTCTGCATCTGGTACATGGTTTTCAGGGCGTCTCGTCTCGGCAGCGAAAATGTCGTCTGCTCGGGCTTTGGTGACTCGGTCGATTAGACAACACGAACATCTCACTCCTGCGTATAGAAGGAATAGAAACAAAAACACCATAAGTATATATGCTCCTATTTCCTTTAGCCAGGATCCGATGGAAAACAAGAAATACCAAAAGCCTTAAAAGGATTCCATCCCTCACTAGCTATAGATCTAGCTCTGCCTTGCAGGGCGCTAACCTTATCCATATGGGCTTTGACCACGTCACTGGTGTCAGCTATCCAGGTACAGCAGTCCTCTGCTATAAATTCACAGAAACCCCCCTTGGACGCTAAAAGATAATCAAGTGCCATCTTTTCCTGCAGTACCAGAGTCTTCATCTGTCGTTGTTCCTGGGTGATCTCCCTCACTGCCGCAACAGTTTAATTGACCATCTCATCCACTATGGACGAGAAATTGTTCAATTACTTCATAAGTTCAATTCTGTCCAAGCAGGGAACCATGCCCTGGCCTGGTCAGAGTTGGAAAATAATTCCCTTCTAGCTCTCTCTGCCCTTCTTACCTTCTTCCGCCTCATCAGTTCCTCCCGATGGGCTGTAACGTAAGATACAGCTTCACCAGGACGCATGAACCTCTCGCTTTAGGGGGAATCACCTTATAAGCGGCTAACCCGCATTGGAAATAGTACGGACCCGTCAACACCGCACAAGCAGAATTTCTCTGACGGTCACGGGCATCCAGTAGTAACTGGATAGACTGGGGGATCGCTCCCTCAGTCTGAATGTCACAACCTTCTTTCCAGCAGATGTAATCTGGTCTATTGGTGTCATTAAAAAGAGAGGGGGTTTCGTTAGTGAGATTGACTGTTTATACCTTTCTCACAAGTAGTGGATCCTACAAATCTACATCCCTCACCAAAATTAAGGTTAAAGCATACTTGTGGACTGCCTAGTTGTCCTTATACCCATACGGGATTAGCTAGCGAACGGCAGGAGCCAGAGCTAATGTTAAAACTATAACTGATGTTACCCTCTAGGAAAGTGTCATTAGGTTCTATTGACAAGTGTCTTCTTGTGGCCCCTGTGTCACATACCTCCTCCCGGCGGTCCGGCCGCGTTATAGCGCCCACCACTCTGGTGATGTCACCTCGCCTCTCAGAGGCGACGGCTAGACCGGAACTTGCGACATCTGCGCCCACCTCAGCAACAGCGCGCACAAACCGGCCGACATCACCGCTCCACAGGGAAGGAAACCAGCGCCCCCCATCCATCCTCGGACCTGACGGGACCCCTACGGCACCCGCGGACGAAACCACCACCCCATCAGCCGTCCTTCAGAAAACCGACAGAGCCAGCACACACTTCTCTCAAACTCAGAGGAATCCACAGGATCAACTACAATCAACCCCCCACCACAGAGACCCGGACGTCGATGACTGCACACCCATGTGAACCTCATGGTGAGTTACTACACTCTTTTTCTTGGCACCATCACTTATGCCTCATTTGTTACCTCTCTTTCCCTCTCGCCTCTAACACCAAACGGAGCATCTGACGTTACACAAACCTCCATTCGTCAAGCCCTCCAGGCCTGAACACCCCCGCACCCTGTTCCCAAGGGTAGTAGCGCTTTAGACTCCGTCTTTTTGTTTTGTCTGATATGATCGGGTTTCGCATGGGTTCTTGTTTAGGTTGTTGGAAAGAATGGGGGTGCCTGAGGTGATGTTGGGCTGGATGAAGTGCTTGTACTCTGGGGTGGTGAGTAGGATACAGGTAAATGGTTGGTTGACGGAGGGGGTGGATGTGAGGTCAGGGGTGCCCTTTGTCCCCTATTTTATTTATTTGTGTGATTGAGCTTTTTTTGCGGCTGTTGGTGAAAGATAAGTTGGTTCGGGGAGTGGATGTGCCTGGTAGTGGGGGGAGATGTCTAAGTGTGATGGGTTATATGGACGATGTAACTGTTGTGTGTAGGAGTGTGGTAGGACTGAAACGGGTGAAATTGTTGACTGATATCTTCTGTGTGGCAAGTGGGTTTTGTGTTAATATGGGGAAAAGTGAATGTAAGTTGTTTGGGGACTGGAGAGGGGTGGAGCCGAGTGGTTGGAATGTGGGTCGGGGAAGTATTAAGATTTTAGGGGTAAAGTTTAGTGCTGATTTGTTCGGGAGGGAAAGTTGGGAGGATGTTGCATCTAAAGTGCAGAAGAAGATCCAGTTTTGGCAACTGAGGCCCTTAACTATGGAGGGGAGAGGGTCTTGGTGATTAAGGCAGTTCTCCTGCCAATATTGTTGTTTGTGTATTATGTGTTTCCAGCACAAAATAGGATTTTACGTAGGATTGTTAAAATGTGTTTTTCCTTTTTGTGGGCTTCTAGGATGGAGAAATTGAAAAGGACGATAGTGACGAAAGTGAAGTTGAATGGCGGGAAGGGTATGATTGACATTGAGCGGTTTCTATTGGTAAAGTATGTGAGTATGTGTGTTAAGGTAAGTTTGAGTGAGAGTGTGGCAGGGTGTATGTCTAGGTTTGTGGGTGGTAGTGTGTTTTAGTAGGTATTTTGGGTATAAGTGGGATTTGAGAAAGCCGGAGAGCTTTCATATACCATGGTTTTATGTTAAGTTGGAGAAATGTGTGCAGAAGTATGGTTTGGAGGATGTGTCCCGTGAGAAATGGGCTCATAGTAAGCAGGTTATGAGGTTGTTGGTAGATAGGGAGGAGTTGGAGGAGGTTGGGGGTTTGAGTATTGGGTCAAGTGAGAAGGTGTGAAAGAATGTGAGTAATTGTGACATTCTAAATAGGCAGAGGGATGTGGCGTGGTTGGCGGTGCATGGCTGCCTATCGACAAGGGTGCACCCAAGGAGGTTGGTGGATAGTGAGGTTTGTCCGAGGTCTGTGTGCAGGGGTCGGGAGACTGTGGTGCATTTGTTTTGGGAGTGTCTGTGTGCCTTTGCTAAAGAGGTATGGAAGGGTCTGCGCGTTTTTATTAAAAGTTTGACTGGAGTGTAAGTGGTGGATTATGAGATGGTGTTGTTTGGTTTGAATGGTTTGAGTCGGGAGAAGGCTAGAGTGTTGTGGATGATTATGTGTTGTGTGAAGGAGGTGTTGTGGGGCGTGAGGAATATCTTGATCTTTAAAAAAGAGGTGGTGAGTGTGCGAGATTGTGTGTCAGTGATCCGAGCTAGACTCTATTTTTACGGGTGGTTTGATAAAAAGAAATTGGGGGAGGAACGTGCCAGCACGATTTGGCTTTTTTGGCAATTTTTTTGGCTAGAGTGTTGTGGATGATTATGTGTTGTGTGAAGGAGGTGTTGTGGGGCGTGAGGAATATCTTGATCTTTAAAAAAGAGGTGGTGAGTGTGCGAGATTGTGTGTCAGTGATCCGAGCTAGACTCTATTTTTACGGGTGGTTTGATAAAAAGAAATTGGGGGAGGAACGTGCCAGCACGATTTGGCTTTTTTTGCGAATGGCGAGACTGGTTTTAGTTAACCTTTCCCTTTTCTTGTTCTATGCAGATTTTGGCCTTTTTTTCATAATGGTTTTTGGACGATCAAGCTGAAACCGGATGAAGAGGGTGGATGGGTCGGAAAAGGGGTGGGGGTGGGTGATCTTCGTGTTTATGTAGATTTTGTTTATGCAAATGTTATGAATTTATGTTATTTTGATTCCCTTGCGGGATTGGCTGGGGGTGGTGTGTTTCTATGGGTGGGTTTATGTATTCGTGTTATTTGGGCCCAGTTATGTTTTCTGAGATTTGATATGTTATGATTTTTGTTTTATATTTCTTGTGACATTGTATTCTTTGGAAGTGTTGTTGTGACACTTGTGTGTTTGTTTATTTATGTAAAAAAAAAATCTGGGGAGCGTGTCCTAACCATGGCGGCGTGAGGTGCTCGAATTGAGAGCTCTGCGGCCTCAGTGTACCATCTGCGCTCTTACCTCCGAATTACTCCAGCTAAAACCCCGGACTTCGATATATCCACACGTCGGAAAGACGGGAGAGCTAAAAGCCAGGTCTCAGATGCCTCTGTGCAACAGTTTTTCTCGCGGAGGATCGATACTACCGTTGAACGCGGTAGGCCCAAGATGGCGCCTTCTTCCTCCACGCGTGTCCCATCACACGGTACGCGCCGCCGGGGCTCCCCATCTCCGGATGCCTCCCTACCCAGGTCCAGTTCACCGGGTACCACCGACCAGGACCTTCATGATGACGGCGGAGAGGCCGTGGCCGACTTCCCCCCGGACGTGCCGGACGGTCTCCGGGCCTTATTGAAATATCTCCCCACCAAGAGGGACTTTGAGTCCATGGTGTGCCAGGTGGAAGCTACCCTGCGCAAGGACCTCCAAGAGGTGAAGCGTGAGGTAAGAGACCTAGCCTCGACGATCACGAAGGTCTCTGCAACCTGCTCCGAAATGGACTCTAGGATTACCGCACTTGAATCAGTGGCCCACCAGCCTGACCCCCAGCTTGCAGACTTACAGCTGCACATGGAAGACATGGAGGACAGAGGAAGGCGCAACAATCTGCCCGTCCGGGGCGTCCCGGAGGCCACTGGTGTCCCCGATCTCCGTGCCACCATACAAGCAATCTTTGCTCCCCTTCTGGATCCTCCGGGCTGCATGGCAACGCAGGCCCGTGGAGTTCGATGGGGTACAGCTCCAGATTCTTCCGGACCTCTCCCGCAACACGCTCAGGCGTCGGGCACTCCTGCGCCCAGTATTGGATCAGATCCGGAGTTCAGGGGCGACTTACCGGTGGGGCTACACGTTCCACTTGATCGTACGGAAGGGTGAGTCCTCATATGCGCTCCGCTCCCCGAAGGATGTCTCTGGCCTGGGCAGATTCTTGAACGTGGATATCCCACCTCCAGAAGACTGGCTGGCTTACATCTCGGAGGGTTCTCGCAGACCGTCAGGTGCTCTACGGCGGTCCCGCTCCAGATCCAGTATCGTGACAATACTAGGATGTCGGCTGAGCCCTAGTTTGTTGTGCTGACCCAGGCATATCTATCGTTCCCGCCGTGGCTTTATCTCTAATTTCTTCTTTATCCAGTTGCCCGAACTTCTCTGCCCCGTTTGACCACCACGGCTACCTGGGTCGTCACCTATACTGGATTCCCACTGAAAGGTCGCCCTACGGGATCCTCCCTTGCGAAGGACTGTCGCACCCAACCCTGACGAAGATCCAGAGGACCGACCCTGACTACCGATTGTGAGGTGATGGGGTGTACTGTTCAAGCTGAGGGAGGGTTGATTGCCCACATGAGCCTGCTTCCTGCGGGGATATTATTTGTATAAACCCATTGTACCCCAAGGACCTTAAGTTCTGACCCGCTCCCATGCTACAGGGACTACCCGGGGGGCGTTGGTCTGAGTACACCTGCTCAATATGAACATCCCGGGGAGGGGGGGGGGTTACCCCGGATTTAGCTGCCAACGGCATGTTCAAT
>NW_017307679.1:5086-6099 GCF_000935625.1 Nanorana parkeri | reverse complement strand
GGTGTGGGGGCGGTGCACTCTGATAATATAAGAACGGCGGGGGGGGGGGGGGTTACCCCGGATTTAGCTGACAACGGCATGTTCAATGTGGTCAATATGGCGCTCCCTCTCTTGGGAGGGAGGATCTTGGTGGGTAACATAGCTCTACGTCTGATGACAGTTTTACAATGTGTTCTTTATGATAAGTTCCTTTCTATGGAGACTGTTCCTCGGGGAGATGCTTTGATGCCTCGAGGGAGAGTCGCATGTTCCGGGGGGAGGGGGGCTCCGATGGCGGGGGAGTCTTCGTGGTGTGGCGGATCGGACGAGGCTACCCCCCCGCCGGCGGGGTTCACCCCCTTGGGCTCCCGATGACTCTTTTCTGGGGGAAGTGTTTGGTTTTGAATTTTATATCGTTTAGATTTGAGTGTTGATGTTATCATTTGTACTGTTCCTACGGCCTATGCCCTGATGCACACAGATGCATAGAACAGACCAGCTAAATATATGCAAGACGTTTACCCGATCTCCTGACCTGTGACTCCCCACCATACGTAGAATGTTCAATCCAACCGGGTAGACCCCTAAGGGATGCCACCGCCCAGACCTGGCGGAATGGGTGACGGATAGGGTGATTCCCCATTAGGGCCGGCACCGGCTGCTCCTGACCAATAGAGATCCGGGATAGGTACATGGTTCATTGAGTGTCAGATTTTTGTACCTCCTTCCCAAGCATGCCGTTTAAGGAGTCACTCACGAGCCGTGCTTGGACCCGACTCCCCCACTAGTTTTTCCCCTACAGTCCGTCTGGGACGGCTTTAGGGGAGTTTTTTGAGAACTCCGGTTCCTCTTAGACTTCTGTTTTTCTTTCTTTGTGTGTGTTTTATTTGTTGTCTTTCCTCCTATCTCCCTTTCCTGCCACCACCCTAAGGTATCCCTCTTACTCTCCCACCCCTCCTGCTCAGCTGGTCTGACCCTATCCTCCGTCTGCCTCCCCCACTACCTCCCAGTCCCCACCCGCGCTCAATCCCCCC
>NW_017307679.1:3763-4618 GCF_000935625.1 Nanorana parkeri | reverse complement strand
TACCCCGGATTTAGCTGACAACGGCATGTTCAATGTGGTCAATATGGCGCTCCCTCTCTTGGGAGGGAGGATCTTGGTGGGTAACATAGCTCTACGTCTGATGACAGTTTTACAATGTGTTCTTTATGATAAGTTCCTTTCTATGGAGACTGTTCCTCGGGGAGATGCTTTGATGCCTCGAGGGAGAGTCGCATGTTCCGGGGGGAGGGGGGCTCCGATGGCGGGGGAGTCTTCGTGGTGTGGCGGATCGGACGAGGCTACCCCCCCGCCGGCGGGGTTCACCCCCTTGGGCTCCCGATGACTCTTTTCTGGGGGAAGTGTTTGGTTTTGAATTTTATATCGTTTAGATTTGAGTGTTGATGTTATCATTTGTACTGTTCCTACGGCCTATGCCCTGATGCACACAGATGCATAGAACAGACCAGCTAAATATATGCAAGACGTTTACCCGATCTCCTGACCTGTGACTCCCCACCATACGTAGAATGTTCAATCCAACCGGGTAGACCCCTAAGGGATGCCACCGCCCAGACCTGGCGGAATGGGTGACGGATAAGGTGATTCCCCATTAGGGCCGGCACCGGCTGCTCCTGACCAATAGAGATCCGGGATAGGTACATGGTTCATTGAGTGTCAGATTTTTGTACCTCCTTCCCAAGCATGCCGTTTAAGGAGTCACTCACGAGCCGTGCTTGGACCCGACTCCCCCACTAGTTTTTCCCCTACAGTCCGTCTGGGACGGCTTTAGGGGAGTTTTTTGAGAACTCCGGTTCCTCTTAGACTTCTGTTTTTCTTTCTTTGTGTGTGTTTTATTTGTTGTCTTTCCTCCTATCTCCCTTTCCTGCCACCACCCTA
>NW_017307679.1:0-3605 GCF_000935625.1 Nanorana parkeri | reverse complement strand
GTCCCCCCCCCCTCTTCTAATCCCTCTACCTGGGTTTAACCATGCTCCCCTATTGCTTCTTATCCCTTAATGTGCGGGGTATGAATATCCCCGAAAAAAGGACCGCGGTGTTACATGAACTCCACAGACAACGAGCACATGTAGGTTTTCTTCAAGAGACACACTTCAGGCTGGGACACTCACCAAAACTTTCAGACCACAGTTTCCCTACATCCTATCATAGCTATTCTCCAGATAAACGATCAAGGGGGGTCTCCATTGTCTTGTCCAGAAATCTACCATGGACATATGTGGACATGCAGGCCGGCGAGGAGGGCCGATTACTCATGCTCAATGGGAAAATCGAATCTCAGATGGTTACCCTGGTTAACCTGTACCTCCCTAACCTGGGACAGATCTCATTCCTGGAGAGAGTGCTGACACTGGTGGATGACTTCAAGGAGGGAGTACTGATAGTGGGGGGAGATCTTAATCTCCTCCTGAACCCACAATTGGACTCCTCCAGATCGGCCTCACATCTGTCCAGAGCGGCGCTAAGGCGCCTCAAGAAGTGCCTCCATCTGCACCAGCTTTCGGACGTTTGGCGGGTCCACCACCCATTAGAAAGGGACTATTCATTCTTTTTCACAGTTCAACAAACCTACACGCACATTGACTACTTCCTTGTTCACCATTCCGTCTTGCCGCTGGTATCGCGCCCCACCATTGGTACCATCTCCTTGTCCGACCATGCGGCTGTCTCGATCGTGGTGAATTTGGGTGCCCCAGAGATGCAACCGTGGCGTTGGCATCTAAACGAGACTGTATTACAAGACCTGGCCGTATCGGGAGAGATTGAGGATGATCTGCGCTCATATTTTGCTGTGAATGCCCCCTCCGAGTGCTCCCCATACTCAATCTGGGAGGCTCATAAGGTATACATCAGGGGCACTCTGATCAAGATAGGATCTAGGCTCAAATGCCAATGCACCCAACAAATCTCCTCTCTGCTGACACAGATTCACCTGCCCGAGACCCGCCATAAACTGAACATGGAACCTGCTATACTCGCACAATTGAAGTCTCTTCGAGAGTCCTTGCGCTCTCTATGCCTGCAGAAAGCCAAAGCAATGCTGGCTAAATGCAAGAGACACTTTTACGAGTACAGCAACCAGTGTAGCAGATCTATGGCCCATGCTCTCCGTCACCAGAGCTACAAAACTTTTATCCCAGTTATAAAATCCCATTCTGGGACTTTGCTACATCTCTCCTCGCAGATCGCGGAACAGTTCCACGAATACTATAATTCCCCATACAACCTCCCCCACCCTCGATCGGAGGCCACACAACGCCTCTCCCGTATCAGGGCATATTTGGACTCCTCAGGCATGCCTTCCATTTCCAGGGACGTTGCTCTGGCCTTGGAACTCCTGATTACAGAACTAGAGGTGAAAGCGGCTTTGAAGCAAAATAACACGGGGAAGGCCCCTGGCCCAGACGGCTTTACCCTGACGTACTATAAGCGATATGCCCCTCTACTCAATTCTCACTTTGTCAGAGCCCTTAATTGAGTCCGCAGCGGAGACGGTCATCCCACGGACTCTCTCTCCTCCCATATTGCTGTTATCCCGAACCCAGGCAAAGACCCCCTGACCTGTTCGAGTTACTGCCCGATTTCACTACTGAATGTTGACGCAAAATTATTCTCCAAGATTCTGGCGACGCGTATGCTCCCATATGTAGGAGAACTGATCCACCCTGACCAAGCAGGATTTATCCCCTCCCGAGAGGCCAGGGACAACACGACTAGAGCCCTAAATCTCATTCACTCTGCCATGTTGAAGGCGACTCCTGCATTTTTACTGTCCACGGACGCGGAGAAGGCCTTCAACAGGGTAGATTGGTCATTTATGAGGGCGACCCTGGAACATCTGGGACTGGGACCCCACATGATGTCCTGGATCATGTCCCTATACTCTCGGCCATCAGCCAAGAGACATTTACTATCGCTAATGGCACACAGCAGGGTTGCCCGCTATCCCCTCTGATATTTGTCCTCACCTTAGAGCCATTACTAAGGAGGATTCGGGCCAATCCAGACATCCGCGGAATGGAAGTTGGGGAGCAATCTCACAAGGTAGCCGCTTGCGCAGATGACCTACTCCTTCTTTCTGACTTCTACAGATATCTCCCTACCGAACCTGATGGTGGAATTCACCGAATATGGGACATTGTCCAACTATCATATCAATGGCCAAAAATCGGTAGCCCTGAACCTAACGCTGACTCCCTCCCGAGTGCTCCGCCTCCAGAGTAATTTCACATGGTCAGCGACCTCGCTTACGTACCTAGACATTCAGCTTCCGCGTGATCTGACTAAAACTTATTCTTTAAATTTTCTACCACTTCTACAGCGCTTAAAACTGGACCTTAAGGATTGGTCTTGGCTGGTGTTGCACTTCTGACGAATAAACTCCACAGTTGGGTGAAATTAGGGTGCTTTAATATGAACTGCAATAGAATGGAGGACACTCATCACTGAGGGAACAAGTGTGTAACTGACTAAACAATAATACAGTATATAAAGCATAACAACTGTGCAGGTACAGTACAGAATTATTTTGATTAACATCCAAATGCAGAATCAACATGTGCTCTGTCTGCTGGGAACATCCTCCCCCAAAGCTGCACTAAGGAAGATGGCACATGTCCTATAATCACACTGCATTTACCTTCACTTGTCACTGGAACATTAGCTAGACCAGTTTAATCTATTATATTCCCAGTTATGCTTATAAGAATCATCTTCATTACCTGCAATAGAATGGAGGACACTCATCACTCAGGGAACAAGTGTGTAACTGACAAGAAGTTCCCTCAGAAACAAGTAACTAAGTTTCCCTTTCCACTTACAGTGCAGCAGGTGCTCTGGTAAATGTGTCCTCTCTCTACAAACAGGATTTTAGCTTGGAGTGTCACTGTGTCCTCTCTGTAAAAACAGGAGTTTAGCTTAGAGTGTCAATGTGTCCTCACTAAGAGAACCTTAACATGTTATTAGAATATTATTTTGGGGGGGTCTAAGTTACATTCTTTACACTCTCCCCCACAAACTTTTATGTCGTCCTCAACATATGCAAACCCTGTATGGTAAAACATAATGTGCTTGTTGCCTGACAACACCGTTGGGTAGTCAGGGGTCCGTGTTACCAGAGGAATATCCTCTCCGTGACAGTTGCTCCCATATTTACAAAGTCACAATTTCTCACTAGGCCTATTGCGCGCTATAGTACCTGGTGAGGTATTCTTGCTCGTACAGCAAGCTATGTGGTAAGCCCCTTTCCTCACTTACTTGTGTAAGTTACTGTAGTCAGACTCGAGATGGTGGTAAACTAGAGTACACACTCTTACTCTGTCCCTTTACTTGACCCAGAACGGTGGAAGACTAGATACACATTCACCATTTCAGTTTATAATTTCAACCAATACCTTTGGGTGAACTTTTGCTGTCTTATCTAGTTCCATCATCTAAAAAATACTGCTTTTGCTTTACCATATGTACATCTTTAACCTCTTGCCGTCCGCCCATAGAAAAAAAACGGACGGACGGCACTGCAGCATCTGCGGGT
>NW_017307678.1:435103-438280 GCF_000935625.1 Nanorana parkeri | reverse complement strand
CGAATTTCGATTCGGAACGACACGAATCGCACACGTCTAGTACATAGTCTTCATATAGGTACTTTGCACAAATGAGCCGTATAGTGGTATTAAAGTCAAAAGATTTTTATCCTATTTCAATTGCTGATGAAATCACTTAGGATGCTGCTCCTTGATGTCACATTTACATGCGCCATGTTTCTGTCCTAGGTGCTTAGCTTCCAGCCTATTGCAAGTCGCAGGTCGGCAGCGAATCTACTCTCGGTCTCTCCCTTATAGAGCTAGTTCACCTGTTTCTTGGGGTTTGAGCAACATGTCATTTGACTAACCACCTGACCCCCTGTGTACCTTGTTTACTCTCTTCCTGTTTTTAGAGTATCGCTGTGCTTCCTGAGTATCCCTGTAGATCCTTGTTCTACCAATTCTGCAGTTTCCAGTGTTCCTTGTAATTCCAAGTGTGGTCTTGTGAATATTGCCAGAGACCTGCTATAGCATTTATCAGTGAACTGTGAGTTGATCTGAGACGGCTGCACTTGTGTGTTGCCTGAGAGTTTCTACAATCCAGCTCCTGTTTGTATGCATTCCCTTACCTACCTGCTTCCTGCATTCCTCAGCACTGGCCCTGATATCCTGTTTTAGGGCGACTCCCTTCCCTTGAAGGGTCCTATGGAGCAACTCTTGTGTGTGCTAGTAACCTGTGTGTGTCTCAACAAACATACCGGCACAGCAATGCAAGCAGCTCCTCTGCTCCTCACTCCTCCCTTCACTCTTTTCCAGTAGATGGACAGCTGCTGGAACTGTGCTCTTTCTTTTGATCTTGACAGGAAGTTCAGGCAAGTGGAGCTGAGGGAGTTGGAATCAGCCGTTTGAAAATATAATGACTGTAAGCAGGGCCGGATTTCCCACAAGGCCAACCGAGGCCTGGCCTCGGGCAGCAGGGAGTAGAGGGGCAGCAGGGGTGTGGAATTCCTATCTCCCGACGCCCAGGACATGCAGTTCCGGGCAGGTAATCTTCTACATTTAGCCCTACTTTGGGCAAGCAGGGCTAAATGTACAATAGGGAAGCTGCCGCTTATCTTGTACAAGTGATCTCGGCGATGTCACCGTGATCATCTGTATGCAGCCTGCATACAGGGGGCGCATTGAGGAACCTGGCATTCAGGCAGCAGAGAGAGTAAATCCGGCCCTGACTGTAAGTGTAAGAAATACTTTTCTGGGCAATGCATATTTGTTTTCTCTGGATTCATTACTGGAAAAATGTTTGAGAGTTTAATACTATTTTAAGCAATAGTTCCAATGCCTGTCACGTATTTCATAAGGCTCTTACCCTGCTCTAAATTTAGCTATAGTGTCAACTACTCTGGTGGATTGTCTGATTTATCTTGGCACTATTGCTTGGCCAAAAGTCAAGAACTTCATCGACTTTCGGGCAGTCAAAGCCAGGATACCAGGCCTAAATGTTCCTGAGAAGTAGCAAGCCACCTAGTCACCCAATGTACTGTTGATACATTATTGAATATTTTACGGTAAGATGATAAACAGTCATGATGAAAGGTTTCCACTGTAGCAAGCAATTGATTCAATATGCCAAACCAAGAGCACCTTTGTGTGCTGATTACATAGATTAATGAAATCTTGCTATGGGCTATAAAACTTTGTGTACATCCATCTTACTATTTAAGCTTGTACTTTTTATAATTGCCAAGTGGCATGCACAGCCAAATGATAGAGCCTCTAAGATATACAAACAAGGAGGAACTTGTGTAATAAAGTGTCATTAGGTTGGAATTTGAAATAATAGATTTGAGTTTGCAACATGCAAACACAAGTCAAAATTAGTAAAAGTAAAGATTAGTTATAATCAAACTAGCAAGATCCAAGAAGGCAGATAGAAGTTGAGTCTGTGTAATCTCCAACAATGTACAGGAAGCACCAAGGTAAAGTAAATTCTAAGAAGATCAAGGTCAGGGTCCAATGCATATCACCAAAAATACTAATTTCGTTTTTGCAGCTTCTGAAGAGCTAAACCACTACAGAGTTTTATATCCAAGAGGCACGGTTGGTAAGATCTCTTACCCATAAATTATTTGGTCTGTACACCTGTACTCTCCCTGTTGGGTTTTTAATATACTTTATAATACTAAACTGTAAAGGGTGGTTCTTGAAAAGTGTGGTTCTGGAAAACTCAAATGTGGATAGAATCAACCAAAACACCCAGGTGGTCAGAAATGACTGAGAATAAGGGCAGGGTGATCTCACTGTTAATAGTAAAAAAACAAAACCTACTAGTAACTGCATCTTTAATTAAAATATTACTTTTGGTTGACTTACCTTATGAACTAATGCAACACAAATCCTGGCAAAAAAAGCCAACAATTAAATGTAAACCAGTCATCTCAAATATGGATTATAAGGCCAACACTGTTCTCATGTTCTCGATCAAAGTTTATAACATATGATATTGTACAGTAAATGGAGAAAGTGATAAATTATAAGACCAATCATGTATGCTAAACATAAATAACAAACTTAAAATAACTGAAGATCTCTGAAAGTGGAGGTAGGTAATATTTAAAATGTTAATTTAGAGTTTGTCATTCGAATACGCAATAAAACATTTTTATAATATAAATGACAAAACATCTACATTTCAGTAAAACGTTATATAGTGTAAAGTCCTGTGTACAACTTCTCTGTCTATGCTTTATTGCATTTTTTCCCCCTTTTTTTTAAGAGAGATGGTGAAAAAGATCACAAGGTTCGTATGGCTGTTGGCAATGGTGTTCGTAGTGATGTATGGAAGGAATTCATTGCAAGATTTGGTAACATCAAGATGTGTGAACTGTATGGAGCTACTGAAGGAAACATTTGTTTCATGAACCATACTGGAAAAATTGGATCTGTTGGGCGCACTAATTTCTTTTATAAGGTAACCTGATCGGAAAATGATCAGATTTATATGACTTTTCTACTCGGTGTGTGTGTGTGTGTGTATACAGATATACAGTATATAGATAGATATAGATATATATATATGTGTATATATATCTATCTATATACTGTATATATAAGAGGCGACTCAATATGAGAATTTTAAACCGAAACTGATTTTAAAAATTCTATTCTTTAAAAATATTTATGGTTTATTTTTAAACGTTTAAATTTTTTAATATATTATTTGTTTTATAAAATATTTAA
>NW_017307678.1:413772-434630 GCF_000935625.1 Nanorana parkeri | reverse complement strand
TGTTTTATAAAATATTTAATTTTTTTTAATTTTACGGTCAGGGGCTTTGGTGAAATATTACGTGTCTAAACAGACCCCTGATATTTCCCTTTTAAAATAGAAAAAGAGATTGAGGACACACAGCGCTCTCTCCTCCCCCGCACTGTTCGGCCTTCTTTGACCAATCAGAATGGAGAGCAGTGTGGGGGCAGAGAGAGCCTTGTCAGAGGGGACACAGAGCAGCGCACAGCAGGAAGGAGAGAAACTAGGAATGCACCGCAATTGCGGCCTAAAGATGACCCTTTTGGCATTTTGCCAAAAGTGCCATTTTCGGACGATATGTTTCGGTGGACGAAATTTCAGTGCATCCCTTAAACATTATATTTTATTAGGTTAGCCTTGAATGTTTTATACTTGGGTAAACACATTTCTTCAAGATTTAACATAACTTGCACTGCGTAAGTGTGAACTTAGGTGGGCAGAGAGAGTTTTTTTTGTTTTAGTGAAATTCTAGTGATTTATTTAAATCCAGGTGATTAGTGAAAATCCCAATTATTTTCTGCCAGACTAGTTAAAAATGTCTACCCTGATTGAGTCTAGAGAATATGCTAGTAGATTGTATAAACAGATTATGTTTTACAGAGCAGTACTCTCTACCGGGAACAACTTTTCTATTAATATCTCCTTATACAAGTCCCCCCACCCCCCAAAAAAATAAAAATCCTTGAACAAAGTGTATTTAAAGCCAAACTTTTTTTTTCTTCATTTCAGTCTATTTTTGGAAATATTTAAAGCCAAACTTTTTTTTTTCTTCATTTCAGTCTATTTTTGGAAATATTTAACAATGTATCTATTTGAGACATTCCTAATATGGGGTCCATGTACCCAGATAGCAAGGACAACTTGCCACAAACTTGCGGCAGGTTTAAATTGTAATTATTTCTAACTTGCTGCGCACATTCCTGGCAAGTTGTAGACCTGCAGAACACTCGCAGCACAAGTTCTAGTTGACACTTTTTGAATTTGTAGAAAATTTGCTTGGCAAGTATACAGCAAGAGTATTGCAGGTCTTAGCAGGAGCGCTGCAAGTGTACAGCACTTTTGCAAAGCACGTTGATCTGGAGACTTGCAATGTAGACTTGCTGTAATAGTGCAACACAATTGTGAAGCTTGGCAAGTCTGCAATAGTTTAGCAAGTCATTTTCAAACTTGCAGCTCAATTGCTTGCTATATGGGTAATCACAAGGATATCAAAAATAATTTTCATTAAAAAAAAGGACCAAGGGGTTCAACTTGTTTTTCATAAAGATACGAGGACCCATGCATTTTTAGGCATTTCCATTGAAGTCTTATGGGGATAAAAACACGCAATTCTGAACAAAGAAAGCTCATGTACTTTTTCGCAGAACAAGCAACAGCACGATGCTCAGATGTGAATGGCCACTTCTCCATATGAAAGGCCACTTCAGAACAGTCTAATGGTTTGTTCTTAGCCATTCTTGGGTCCTTTGAGCTGTGCGTTTTAGGTCATCCCCAGATCATGGACCCTCCAGAAGTCTAATTCTAGCTTTCTGACACTGGGCAGTACATTTTACTACAGAATGCAATGATAGTCTTGAGATTTCATTGTGCCCTGCACAAATTCGAGGCTTCCTGTGCCGGATGCTGCAAAGCAGCCCTGAGGGCTATTTCACACCAGATGCAGTTGTGATGCAGTCTGTTCAGTTTGGCAGACAGGTCACAATGCTTTCCAATGGAATTTCTCATGCTCTGTTCACACCAGTGCAGTCAGTTCTGATGCAGTCAGAAAAAAATCTTGCTTGCCACATTTTAGCTGCACCTGATCGCAATAGAATCCATCAAAATGCATCAAAACCACATACAAACACATGCAAATGCAATGCACTGCACTGCACCTGAAAGCTCATTTTAAGCTAGAAAAACCCAGAAAAAGCACCGGAGTGCATCAAAAACACATCACAAACTCGTCAAAAATGTGTGAAAATGCATTGCGCTACAGGTGTGCAGAGTCACGCAATTCCGAAGCAGTTATGGTGTGAACTAGTCCTGAAACAAACTGAAGCCTCCTCCATGTTTCAAAGTAGGTACAGTGCTCTTTTATTTGAAAGCTTAATTTTTTAATCGGTAAATACAGAGCTTATGTAAATTGCCAGAAAGCTCCAGTTTTGTCTCATTTGCCCAAAGGACATTCTTGTTCAAATGCATTTAAACAAATTCCATTCTGGCTTTTTATGCTGTGTTTTTCAACTGTGGAGTTCTCCTGGGTCTTTTTCCTTTGAGCCCACTGTCACTCAAAAAGCAATGGCTAGTGTGACTAGACGCTGATGTACCTTGACCCAGCAGTTCAGTTTGTATCAGTTTTGAAGCCTTCCTTGGCTCTTTGTCCATTTACACTATCCTTCTGTTTAATGTATGGCATATTTTCCTCTTGCAGCCACATCCAAGGAAGGAGGCTAAACATCAGGGATGTGTGGTTAGGTCACTGGCAGGTGAGGCACCCCCTGGCCTGCCCCCCGGATCAGCCCCAGTCCCCGAGATATGTGTGGAGGAGGGAGGAAGGAGGTAGGGAGGAGCCTCCCTGTCCCTCAATTGCTTGTCACTGATGAGGCGTCTAGATGGATGCCATCAGTGTTGTGGTTTTTTTTTTGATTGGAAAGCTTGGACCAAAAGTGCTTTGATTGGACGGTTTGGACCAGATTTTAAGCTTACAGCTTTTTCTTCCATAGTGGCAGATGAGGCTCTGCTCACCTGCCTCCCCAGACAACATGTCCCTGTCTTATAGCCTTTGACATTCTGGTCTATAAATCTCTCCTTTGCTTTCTTTGGTCCATATTTAGTGTGGAGTATACAATGATACTAACCCACAGTGTTTAATGGATTTGTACTGAGTATAGATGGATATAGCTTAAATGGGAACTCCTACTATATTTTCATTACAGCCTAAAGATTTAATGAGCACTGGTAACAATATATAATTTCTCTAATATTATATATTTCTACAGCTTGCGTTTCCTTTTGAACTAATAAAATACGACATTCAGAAAGATGAACCAATAAAAAATAAATATGGCTGGTGTGAAAGAGTCAAGAAAGGTAAAGATCATTTTTTTCCCATTCTTTATTATGCTTTCTTGTGCACATCCTATATGTGTTAATGTATAGATATACAGTAAAGCTTAATAGTACTTTTTAAAAGAATTCCACCAACACATTTAGGCGGCATTAATAAATCCTTCTTTTTTCATAAGCTTTCCTGGGCCCAATCAAAAAATTCCTTTCCTGTCTAGAGGCTGCAGCTATAGACCACTACAATTCATGTGATAGCAGCGGTCTGTGTACAGCAGTCCTATTCACTTCCCACCTTGTCATGAGCATTGCTGATGCTGCTTTAACAATGGTGTCTTGTTTTTCATGTATACCAAATACACTAACTGCATGGAATTAGAGTGCATATAATTTGTCTCTATAGGTTTGTTTGTTATACTTCAGTTTTTTCACATCCCTCAAAAATCATGAGTAGTTTAGCTGGTTTGTCATTAGACTGACTCTAGGGTGTGTCAGTGACAAGGACATAGCACGGTGATCTTTTCTAGGGCAGAGACGTGACTGTTTGTTTTTATGTACATATCTTAGAGAAGCCCTATTCAATGCAGAGACTGATGTAACTACAAAAAATGTAGAGCATGTTGATGATCTATAAATAAATGGTTAGGAGGTCAGAGTACAATTCATACACTAAGCACTAGCAGGCTAGCACAGGTTCCATCTAAGATGAGAAAATTGTTCTGCATGGATCCAGGTCTTGCATGGGTCATCTTCACTTGACTGCTCACGGACAGAGGATGGAATGCTAATCTCTACTGAAAATCCATTTCAGTAAATAGAGGCCAGGCTTACATTTCCCAATCCTCACGTATTTTCTTTTTCTATTCCAAAATGTATTTTATTATCAAATTTTGCAGGAGAAACAAAAGACCGTAATACACAAAACCCACCCACAAGCTGTGGACAAGGTAGATCTAATAAAATACATCATACACATATCATATAGAAAAAATAAAAAATACAAAATATTATAAGATTCAGCTCATTTTACAAGATACAAAAATGTCTAAAAAAAGAGGGGGGAAGAAGGGAAAAGGGGGGGAATGATCCTCATGTACTAGCGGTGTCACAAGGGGGGTGCAGGGGGCGGCCCGCACCCGGGTGACACCATTTGAGGGGTGACACCAAAATGACTGACAGTCATTTTGGTGTTGCCACCTATGAAACGTCGGGCACTCGGTCAGGACCGAGCATATACAGATGCTCCCTGGGTTGTGAACAATCGAGTTACGATTTTTAGGATTTATGATGGAGTTTACTGTACAATACTTTACAGTAAACTTTCAGTCATTCAGCACCCACGGATCGGTAGGTGCCGGATAACTGTAGTTTCTGGTTGCTTGAGAGTTAATGGTAACTCTCAAGCAATGAGCCCGAGGCACTCAGCTTCCCTATTTACCCGCTGACTCACTTCCGCAGCCAGCAGGTGAAAGTAAACAGCCGGGATCAATAGCAAGACTGCTATCGGCTATTTCAGATTGCAATAGCCAATAGCAGGCTGGCTATTGCACCCACCCACTGAGCAGAGGAGCGGACCTGGGAGAGAACTTTCTCTCTCTCTCTCTCAGTGGGTGGGGATTCAATAGCCAGCCTGCTATTGCAATTTGAAATAGCCAATAGCAGTCTTGTTATTGATTCCCATTGTGTACGGTCTGCTGCCGCCCAGTACACACGTGAACTCCTCGGGTTTGCGATATTTTTGGGTTACAATGGATTTTCTGGAATGTAACCCGAGAAGTGTCTGTACTATGTATGGCTAGCAATGCATGCCTGTTTACTGTGCACTCTACAGTGCTACAAATATTTTAAAAAGTTTAAACTTTATAATGTATTCTTCTGAACAATGGTTACAGTACCCCTACAGTCTACTTAAAAAAAGAAAAGCTACTCTGCAGTCTTTAATTAAAGCAGAAGTAAACCTCTAAAGCTGGCCATACACTTTACAACTTGTAAGTCAGTCACGAAGGGGTTAAAAGCTCGTACGATCTGCCCATCTTGGACAGGCAGATCATACTTGCGATCATCGCAAGCCTGCACCCGCTGAGGGGCGGGCATCCAATGACTACAATGCTGAGCGGGCAGTGTGCATTTGTCTCCCGAGAACGCCACTAACCCGCCAACAATCGTACGATTCTCGGCGGGTTTTCAAGCCTGCTCGGAAGACAAAAGACGTGCGACCTTACAGTAGAAACGGTTGCACGCCTTCCATACACCTGCCGATTTTCGTACGATCGCGGGATATCCCGCGATTATCGTATGATACGGCAGGTACGGCAGGTGTATGGGCACCTTTAGATTTTTTTTTTCGTTTTTTTGCCATAATGTGTGTAGTATGCACAGCACACTTGCACATTAGGGCACACTTACCTTGCAGGCATGCCCTTCTTCAGCACTGTCAGGTCGATCTTCTCATGCGCCGTACAATGTACACACACACAAAAAAGAAGAGACTTTGCAAAAATCCATACCTCTCAGTGATTTTGTTATTTTTTTCTACCCACACAGCTTCTCTTAATCAAGGACCATGTGATTTTGGCTGCCTAAACTTTCAAACTGGCATCACCTGGCTCAACAAACCTTATCTGAAAAATGGAAGCAGTTGGGTGTAAAAATCTCAGGCAAACAGTGACTGCAGCCTATCAGATGCAGTCACCGTTCGGGTATTCTGACAGCTCATTCATGATGTTTAATATGGATGGGGAAACGCAGGACTAAATGAGAGAAATCTTAATATACATGGCTAGTCACATAAAGGAGCTTACAAACATTGGTACTTAATTCATGAAAAAAAATTTCATTTGGTAATGCTGATAAGTTCCTTTTTATACATTTATATTCAGTGGGGGGAATTTATGAAAACTGGAGCAGACTAAATCTGGAGCAGATTTGCACTGCATCCAATCAGCTTCTCTCTCTCATTTTCAAATCTTACCTGGGCAAACTGAAGAGAGATGCTGATTGGTTGCCATGGGCAACTGCTCCAGATTCTGTTTGCTCCGGTTTTGATCAATTCCCCCCATTGTGTATATTAATGATGGATCCAATTTACAGGTGGTCTACAGAGAAAAAAGAAACAACAAAAATCATTTGCGGTTATTTGCTCACTATTCCTGGAAGTTTATTAAACTAATGACTGCTGTACATACATAATGACACTAATTCCTGTTTGCTTTCCACACAATAGGTGAAACTGGACTGCTCATATCCAAAGTGAACCATGCCAACCCTTTCTTTGGTTATGCTGGAAATAAAAAACACACAACAAAGAAGTTACTGTGTGACGTCTTCAAAAAAGGAGATGTTTATTTCAATACCGGAGACTTGATTGTGCAGGATCATGATAATTTTCTATACTTCCGCGACAGAATCGGAGATACTTTCAGGTAAGGTATTCATGTATTTTGAATATTTTGACTTTTTGAATTAACTGGAATATATATGCAGTGTTCAATTTTTTTTTCTATGCAAATTAAGCATGCTTCTGAAAACCCAGTCTGCTGTTTTCACAATGCTCCAAAATTCCATTTGCCCAGAGAATGGTTGACAAACTTGTTCTGAAAGGCAGCATACAGAAAAAGGAACAGTGAATCTATTTCTGAATCCCATTTAAATAAAAAGGTCCCTTAAAGTAACTTCACATCAATGATATACAGTACATTGCAAGGCCTTAGCAATGCTCACTGCAGACTCTTACCCGCTCTTGCTCTATGGAAAACTGCTCTTGCTCTATGGAAAACTGATTCCAGTCACTTCCAGTAAATTAAATGGGAGGTTTGTTTACTATAGTCACATGAACACCCCAGAGTTGTCATGAGACAAAAAAAAAACCCGCTGAGCATGGACCATTCTTGGGGTGTTCTGTACACAGTGTACAGAATGTTCCACAGATGCAAGAAAAATGGAAAACCTGTCATGAGAAAAATGTGTCCACCTTCAAAAAATGCTAATTGCCAGGCTATAAGTCGATCCAGGACTTTGGGAGTCCTTGACCTACAGCAAGCATGTAGCAAGTAAAGTCAGAACTCCTGATTTGCGCACCTGTTCTTTGTTAGTAACTCAAACTACTAAAGCCAGAGGATTGTCATGATAGCTTCTGCAAGATCACAAAATACTTGTTGATCTTTCCAGAAATGAAGCTTTCATGTAACTTCCTAGGAAATTAACTGATATCTCAAATGCGGTTACCTTCCTTCCAAGGAACATCTTCTGTACATCTTCTGTACCTTTTGTGATTTTCTAATTGTACTCCTCTAAATTAAGGAATCACAAAACAAGTGAAGTGCCATCATATATGCTGATATATTTAAAGAAGTCCAGGAAAAAAAATCTTAACCCCTGCAGTACAAGGGTTAAGTACTTGTTTTTCTCTAGGTGTTAAAATAATAAAGTTATTCTCACCCAAAGCTCTAAAGTGGGCCAGCTATCACGGCGCTCCCACCAGCCTCTGTCTGTGATGATCTATGGGACCTTCAGCCGCTGCAGAGCCACTGCAGAGGAGGGGAAGAGGCTGGAAGCACTGGTCTAAGATCAAGCTGAGCATTGGGTGAGTATAGCTTTTTTTTTTTAACATAGACAAAAACGAGCAGTTAATCCCTGCAGTGTGGGGGTAGCCCCACTGCAAGGGTTAATACATTTATTTCCTGGAGTTCACCTTTAAATATATCAGCATATATGATTGCGCTTCACTTGTTTTGTGATTGCCAAAGGTCAAATTACCCTTTAATGATATGTGCTAATGAAGTTATTACATACTTATATTACTAATTACTAATATTACATATATTATTCAGAGATTACAACAATGTTAATGTAGAACTAAGCTCTAACAAGCGTAGATTGTGTATATAAAATAACTTTGCAAACCAAGTTAATAATTTGCCAAATAACAATGTCATCACTGTGAAGAGAGCAGAGTTGTAGGAGGGACCCAACAGGTCCACCCACTACAGGCTGCCTGCAGAAAAATACAGGTGGTGAGTGAAAACGTGATCCGTCACCCTGCACAGGGAGAGCAGCAATGTCTGAGGTTCCTTCAATTCCTTAGCCAAGCACTGAGTAGCTGTTCTGCAGCACTTCAGTTTGCTGCAGCAGCTTCACTGAACACTGCGGCTGCACAGTGCTAAGCAAAATGGCAGAGGACAGTGGCGGAACTACCAGGGTCGCAGAGGTCGCAGCTGCGACCGGGCACTGGAGTTCCACCGCTTAGAGGGAGCCCAGGACAGGAGGACGGGGCCCGTAGTAACCGCTGATTACCAGGATATTTAATATCCCAGTAACCGCTAATATCAGTACCGGGACCTCTTCCTCCTGTCCTGGGCCCTGCATGCTTCACGCTGCTCCCCTCACCTTGTTCCGGGCGCAGCGTGAAGAATGATCGAGCCGGTGCAGCAGCCAATGAGTGGGAAGCGGGTTATCCCCGCCCCCTCATCACACAGAATGGCTGCCGACCTTAGAACTGCCTTCTGTGTTCTATGGAGAGCTCCAACTCCCTGGGTGTCAGAGGCGTGCTGCTGACACGAAGATGGAGTGATAGGGAGCTGAGATTATGAAGGGAACATGTGAGAGGAGAGTGTGGGGTCAGGGAGCTGAAAGCTGGGGGGGGCTTCATGGATTCTTGCACCGGGGCCCTGAGGTCACTAGTTATGTCTCTGGCAGAGGATAATATCTTTGACTAGTAAATACCATTTTCCAACGAATATGTGGTTTGCTCGTCCACCAAAACATTAAATTGTAGGTTTCCACGCTGAATTGATTTCCTACATCGGGGGTTCAGGCACCTTTCTCCAGCACTGCCAGGTGTACCCATAGTTAAAATGGCAGCTGGTGCTCTGTCCCCACCTTCTCCATCACACTCAGCACTCTGCATCCACATTCACTTCCGCTGCGAGTGCTGAGTTAGCAGTGCAGCGTTCAGTGGCAGTTTGCTAATTCAGCACTCGCAGCGGCTGATAAACTGAACACTCCTCTGGTCTGTATTACAGGAAGCTCCTGTACAGAGACAAAGTTTCACACTGGATTACTGCACAGATCTGGAAGAAATACTGTACACAAGGATCACCAAGATTCAAGTTAGAATACACACGCCTCTTGGATTTAGACAATAATTGATTATCCCGGAGTCCAGTTTTAGGATATAAATTATATGGACATTTTCTCGAAAGAAACGGAAAACAACACACAGTCATGGCATGCCATTCGACCTGTTGAGTTAAAGAGAACAGTGTAAATGTGCGGGTTATAGAGGTTCTGCTAATTCTGCAGAGCATTATGTAACTGGGCACTGTGCTTGAATGACTCAGTGTCATCACAATAACATTGTTTGTCCGAGCTCAGAATAACACGCTAACCACGATACAACAGAAAACGCAGTATGTAAAATGTCAGGCTGGCAGCAGTTTGCAGTTTTAGGTCAAAGACCTTTTCCATGATCCTATTAAATTTCTGTATATTCATAATGTGGTAAGTTGGCCATACACTGGTAGATTTTTGTACAATTGTTCCAGCGATAATACCATCAGAGACTTGGCAGATGTCGTTCGACATTCCCTTTGATTTTAATATTCGATTGTGGAATGAATGGAGTTTCCTGAAACTCACATTCTCTTTTAGAATTTCAACGTTCGTTGACTTGACCCTATTAGAAAATCGAATGAACATTCTGAAAATGACATTTTATTGGTGTGTGGCAAGGTGAAGTTTTAAAGCGGAAGGAAAGTGTTGAAAAACAAAAGCCCTCTTGAGGTTTTAAGTAGGGTATACATGGTATGAATTTTGTCTGGTTCCTGATTGCTTGAGATGATGTGCGCATGTGCACGACAGTTACTTCATTTCAGCACAGGACCCTGCTAAGCCTGTACACTGAGCTACTCATGTGCGGCGCACACAAAAAAATGGCTGCCAGGCAAGTAGAAGCTTTTTTGGCAGAAGAAAAAAAATACACAATCAATTAATTCTGCTATAAAACCAAACCTGCTTGTCAGCAAATTAAATACAAAACTTCACTTCCTCTTCCAAGGCTAGGACTGGCGTAAGGGTGATCTTATGTGTAATGCTGGTTAGGCTGAAAAATGACACATCCATCAACAACCCACAAAAACAGCACGTTTATCCTTGAGAACCTGTGCTTCAATTCTCTATAAAAAGTGGCCTGACACAAGGGGACAGCTGAAAAACCTTGAGGGAAAGTTCAGCATTTTAACTCATATTTGGTATCCATTTGTGATGGGTTTACTTGAAGTATAAAGTAGGCACTATCAAGTGTCGTAGTTGTCAAAATGTCACTGCACAGTGACCCAAGAGGCACTTGACCCCAGGAGCCTGCAGTATGGAAATGTTTAGTTTAATGTATATCTAAAGCCCCATTATGTTTTGTTTTTTTTGCAGTTTTGAGGAGGAGTGGAGGATAGATGCAATGTTAGCTTTTCAGTTAAAATCAATTATGTTCATTAAAAAAATGTTTTAAGGTCTTTTGAAGAACATTTGTATTAACTGAGTCTGGAATGCACCGTAACGTAGTTGTTTCTGTTTCTAGGTGGAAAGGAGAAAATGTTGCTACTACTGAGGTCGCTGATATTATTGGGATACTGGACTTCATACAGGAAGCTAATGTCTATGGAGTGAGTGTTCCAGGTAAGTAAAAGGTAAAAGTGGATAATGACTGAAATTAGGGATGCATTTTCACATGTTAAATTGTTAAACTGAAATCGGCGCTGTAAACAGGCGCCGCGCTTCACAGGAAGGTTGCAGAGGTCCCCAGCAAGGTCCCGGCAGCCTTCCCGTGAACGGCAGTGCCTGTTTACAGTTCCGGCTGTAAATCTCTTCCTACTCCATGCCGCCCACCCCTGCCGAGACTGAGCATGTAAGATCGCACAGCCCACCATATCGCCTGCACAGCCCAGCGTAGATCTGTATAGCCCGCCGATAACCCCACACAGCCCAGCGTAGATCTGTAAAGCCCACCATTACCCTGCACAACCCAGCATATAACCGCACAGACCACCATTAACCCCACACAGCCCAGCATAGAGAAGCCTAGCCCACCATTAACCCCACACAGCCCAGCATAGAGCTGTTCAGCCCACTATTACCCCACACAGCCCAGCATAGAGAAGCATAGCCCACCATTAACCCCACACAGCACAGAGCTGTTCAGCCCACTATTACCCCACACAGCCAAGCACAGAACCTGCACAGCGACCTGAGAGTCAACACAGCTCACTATAGACCCTGCATAGCCTACCTAAACTCTATTTCTGAGGCAGCCATGTACCCGCCAAGCATTTTATTGTATGTATTGACATATACACTGAGTGGCCAGATTATTATGACCACCCCATCAGTACTTTGTTGGGCCACGAGATGACCCCACGAGATGACTTCGTTGGGCCACCTCGTGACTCCACGAGATGTTGAAAGGTGATGTGAGGAATCTCACACTGAACTGTTGCCCTTCTGTTGTCTTGTACCAGTCTTGCCACTCTCCAATTTGCCACTCTCCAATCTGCCCTAACAGATCGCTGACGGCCACAATTCGCACGTTCAGACCCAGATTTTCGGCTGACAGTCCAGTCTTTAAACACTTTAACAACAGCTGCTCTTGAACATTTAACGAATTCTGCTGTTTTGCTGATACTCGCTCCATGGCTTGAGCGCCAACAATCATCCCACGTTCAAAGGCTGTTAAATCACGTTGTTTACCCACATCTTCAGAAAAAAATCACTTCTACGGTCGTGGTAAACGACCTGCTTCCCTATTTATAATGGTCTGGCCCTCTAGCAACTTCAGCGCGAAATTATAGCTAATTATAGCTAATTTGCCTACAAATGTCAGGTGATCATAATAATCTGGCCACTCAGTGTATTGTGCCATGCATTTATCATGGGAGAGCACCCAGCACATGCAGATCCTCCCCTGCCAGCAACCCACCCGTGACTCAACCAGGATCTCCTTCCTGTGATCAACATGAGGTTGGTTGTTATACACTTACTTGAAGTGTCATTGTTACCCTTGTTAGCTGAACGGTCAACTGCAGAGTAAGTCCTACACAGGGTGCACTACCATTATACTGAACTGGAAACCATGCACTCAACCTCCTCTCTGGCCAGGATGACACTGCAATAGGGGGAGTTCAGTGCTGCACCTGATATCAGTCACTGTTGTCAAGGTTAGACCATAATACAAGGGCAACAAACAATGAGAGAAGGGAGCCAGGGGTGCTCGTTTGCCCTGCAGTAGGGGCAGCAGCATACGTTGGGAGAGGGTCCAGACAGTAACTCAGTGTGAATGAGGGAAACAGGACGCAGGGATGGCAGACACATGGCCCTAGCTGTTATCACAAGTCCCAGGGCAGTGTGAACAGGCAAGGAAGCAGGCGAGATGACAGGGCAGGCTGTTGCCACCAGGGCCAGTCACAGGAGAGTTTTTTCAGTTCTCACGGTGGCCTAGAATTGTCCAGCTCTGATACAGAGTATGAACAGTGGAGAAGTGTAAGTATGAGCCAGGTGCACACCTTAACGTTGTTAAAGCTGCGAGTCCAAGAGCCCAAGGACAGTGGTGGAGTGACAAAGCTAGGTCCCAGCTGCATCCCTGGTAGTTCTCATAAAAATGCCAAGTATCGGCACTGGTATCTGTGCATACCTACTTAGAATCCTTATAAGTTTCCTTCTTTTTTAATGTGCTGTCTGGTCCTGTTGGAGAGATTTCGTCTCACTTCCTGCATTAGAGATACAACAGGAACTTAAAGAAAACCACTCCAAAGTGAGGAAGTATTTCTTAGTTCTCACTGCAACAAATATCCCCATTGGAAGATTTCCCTCATCTTCTCCTGTTTCAGTGACAAATGTAATACTTCAACAGCGGGGACATCACAATAAAAACTTGACCGGGGTATTGTCAATCCTCATTCTATCCAAACCTAAAACTAAACGTTTTGATAGGAGATCCACACGCTGTGTCCAGGCACTTGTATGTGAGTCTTTAGAGCTTTCTCTGTGTGAATGACAGTTCATAGCCCTTCTAGCCCTAGTCCATCTTGTTGCCTTATTAAAAATTGAGGATTAAAGTAGAACACCAATGACGAAAAATACAAAATTGAAAGCTAATTTAAAGATGAAAAAACCCCAAAGCCAGTTTTTGCAGACCCTTTCACCTTCAATCCAGAGATTTCCCCTGCAGTGCTTATTTCTGCCTTAGTCTGATGGCCAGCATAATTCAACCCACCACCTCTGAGCCCGGTTTGTCCTTCACCCGTCCCAGCCTGAGACTGGACAGTTAAAGGAGAAGCAGCACAGTGCTGAGCTCATCTCTGCGTCACTCTGCTTTCTTTTTCCTATCAGCGTGCTTCTTCTCAGGACGTGAAGCATTTGACTCCCTGTGATGCTTCTTCCTTTTACACAAGGGACTGTAGGACGCTGATACTAGGTCCAGTGCAGATACTTACAGTGCCTGCATTAAAAGAAAAAATAATTTTTTTTAATGCATTAATTATTAGTTACATTCATTTGTGTCTTTTATGTCTGCTTAGAGTTCAACTTTAAATAATGAAAAAGGTACCTAGCAAAGTGTGTTATGTATCAGACATATCATTCTAATTATAACCCTGTGAAGCTGTCAAAAGTATCCTAGGGAACACGGCTTGATAAACGTTGTCATAGAAATTCTGGAACCTCATTAACCTCATGGCATACCAAGCTATCCAGCCTTCACTCAATCTCACTCACTCGCATTCTACAGTCTGTCTGCACAGGAGAAATAAAGGACATGATTTATAATGTGTTATGTCAGAAATTCATAATTTTTTTTTTCTTCATTTGATTGCTGCGTTTGCTGCAGTGAGAGTGCAGCATGTTTTCTCTGTGCATGGCATAGGCATTCAAATTCAATGTGAATTCAAATGAACATTAGAATATCAGGGTAAAGTAAACACCTCTACCTCATCGGTCTGATATACAAAACCTACACTCTTGGTGTAAAGACACTTTACCTGTTCTTTTGTCTTTTCTTTCAGGACATGAAGGCAAAGTGGGCATGGCATCGATTATTCTAAAGCCTGGTCAGTCTTTAGATTTAAAAAGTATCTATGAACACTGTATAGCTTATCTACCTGGATATGCTTTTCCACGATTTCTAAGGCTTCAGGTACATTTTTCAAAATGTTTTCTGTTTATTAGTTGAAAAAAAAAAAGTATTCAATAGTATTGCATCTGCATAAGTGCTTAAGTGGGGGTGGGGGTGGGGGGAGCTTTTTAGTACTGCAATGATAATCTGGAGATAAACACACTTGTAAAGAATATCTTAATTGATACCTCCTATGAGTAGGGACTGTTAAACTTGTTAAACAAAGGGCCAATTCACTGTCCTTCAGACTGTAGGGAGGCTGGACTGCGGAAATTCAGAGTAAAAAAATGAGTCTGAGGTCAGTAGGAATAAAAAAAATGCACCAGCAACTGAATTCAGTGGACATTAAAAATGGATGTTAAAAAATGGCCCTATTATCAGAGGTTGCAGTAGCCCTATTTTATATGTAATTAGCTGCTGTCCAGAAGGCTGTGCAGAGGCTCTGTCACTGGCACACTGCTGGATCACTCAGAGCCTGCAGACTGACTTGGAAGTGGAAGTTTAAAGGAGAACTATGAGATGAGTGATTCTATCATAGTTCTAGCCGACCTGTGACAATGAGACTGTCACAGGTCGGCTCAGTAGATCGGGAGGTGAGCGAACACATACCGGGTTCGCTTGCCTCTCGATCCTGTCACGGCTCTCTGCCATGACAGGGGCTGGGTTCCCCTCTCCCCGCTCCGATCTGCCAGCGCTGACTGGCGGAATGGACGGGGGAGGGGGCGGGTACAGCTGGCTCTGCCTCTAGATAGGCAGAGCCAGCTGTCACTCACGCAGCTGGGCGGATCCCGTCATCTACGTCGGGATCCGCTCCGGCTGCGGCGTCTCAGTATGCCGCGAGCTGTAGCTCGCGGTATACTGAGCGTAGGGTAACGGGAGGACGCTAGTTTGTGTCCTCCCATTACCCTAAGGAGAACTATGGGGAAAAACACTGACCCCATAGTTCTCCTTTAAGTTTAGTTTCTGTACACTGAGCTCAGTGCACAATCTCTCAGCAGAATTCCTTGCCGAGATAAAGTAACTACAGGCCCTATGCGCGGGATTTAAGTCATCTCGACCTGGGCAAAAAAGCAGCCAAAGGCTTCAAACCCAAGAAAGACAGAAAGAAGATGGCATAGCAGAAGGACCTGGGATTCTCTATGACCTCTTGGGTTTCAGCGCTGCTAGCTGAACAACCAAGAGACCATACGATGTATAACCAGGCTAAACAGTCCTGGAACACAGAAAATTCTTGTTTGTGTAAACACAGCTAGACTGCATCAAGACACTGCTGAACATCTAGGTGTGCATTTAGACATAGCAATGCATTACAGGCTTTAAATACATTTAGAAATTGGCTCCAAATGCACCTGGATTCATGTATTTGAATTCCTGTGTGCCCGAGGTCTAACTGCAGAGGCCTGTTGGTCAGCATAACTACCATGCAGCAAGCAGTGTCAGAGAAATAGGTCAGAAATCTCCTCCATATTTCTCTGTTTCCTTTAATGCATGGTATTTTTAATCCTTTTTATAGAAACATGTAAAAGAGATCAGCTTGATGTCATTTATCTTATTAAGACCCCTTTTACACGGACTGTCTGATCAGATCAGCCTGTCTGTTTCTTAGAAGTCCAATATAGCTCTACAGACAGCCGGATGTAAATGGACATACAGTGTATGTTACATTTGCATTTGTTTACCTCCGTATCAGTTCAGTTCAGTTACAAGACCTCAGCTTGACTGATTGAAGGTAATCTGATCTAGAGGGACACCTCCATTTACACCTCTCTGCCAATAGATCTAACATGGTAACCAATGCTACCAGCCGCATCCGTGAAAAATTGAAAAGCCGATTCAATCACAAATTCCTCCTTCATCATCATGAAGAAAAGAGTACCAAACTGCGCTGGGCACATTCATGGGCGGCAGAGAGCCCAAGCAGGAACGCAGCCAGTCTTCACCCCCTTCAGCGGAGGCACGACGAAGCACTTCGTGGAGCAAAGAATCCATCCTCAGGCAAGTTGTGTTGCAGACGATCACTGCTGAAGAGAGCTTCTGACCGTAAACATTTAAAGGTGAGTCCCACAACTGATTGGTTGTTTACTTTTCCCTCCAAAACTTAGGTAACTAATCACGACCACCTTATTTCCAAAGATCTTCCTAGCGACAGCCATCTCCAGCCAGAATTGACATGACACTATTAAGGGCACCTGGAAACAGACAAAATGGGAAACCAGAAACAGCCCAACGGAAAATTCCAGAAGACTGTACCTTATCGTGACTAAAACTATTGTTGGATTAAAATAATTATTTAATTGAATTAAGTGGGTGCAGGGGATGACACAATCCCATGGGGCCACTTCATTATTATATTTGTGGCCCTGACATTCAGTTCAGTTTTTTCCTCCATTGTAAGATAAAGCAAAAAGCTGGACGGACGCGCCCTTTTAAAATTTTGCGCTGAACCGCAGCCGCCCGGGTGTGAATGGGGCCTAATCGAGACCTGATTCGGCCCTCTTTCCTGCATATTTACTAAGTGTCCTAGAGAGTCCTGATGTGGTTGTTTGTATAAAATGCAGTAAATGAGTATTTTGTTGTTTTGATTACTGTCTCCTGAAAGTTTGAAAACCATTTTTATATGGACATTGCAAAGCACAAGATATTTTGTTATACATCCTGAATATAACTCTCTGCTCTTGTTCTTTGTATGTACACAGGACATAATACCACTTTACATCTTCTTTATGCTGAGTGTTATTTTCAGTATCTGTTCTTTATGCATGGATGCTGCTCTTTAGCACAACTCTTATTATGTTGACTGTAAGCCCCCATTCACTGAAGCCACTGAAGCTCGTGATTGTGTGCAAAATTGCATGATTTTGTCTGCATTCCCACTAAGCACGAATAGTGTGTCACACTTGCAGTGCCATTATTTGTTACTGGCACCCCAAATGCAGCAAGCAAAGTGTGGGTTAACACACAACAAAGGTGCAAAGCTTGCATGAGCTGCTCTGCAGTGTTTGTCATATGTAGGGCAGTCCATTGAAATGAATGCTGCCCTATGCTTACATATGACAAATGCACAAAAAAGTGCCAAACGCACATGGTTAAAGGGAACTAATTTTTAGTATATGTTGTGTCTGCATGGACACTGCATGATACCACTCATCTTGCATCCTGAAACTTGCATCCTGAGTTTTGGCAACTGTTTTTATTCGATGGTAATAGTGGGCTTTACATCTTCCTTTTGTCTATATGCTGAATGTCTTTGTTACTATGCACATTCATAAATCTCCTTTTTACTGTGTGTTATAAGCCATTTCCTACCAGCATAACGCACATACGCATCAGCACAACAGTTGGGCTTTACCGATGGCTGTATGCATGTTAAGAGCATGCTCACTTGTGCTCTCCCAGCAGGCTCTCAATCATGTGACTGCTGTAACAGTCAATCACATGATCAGCATGCCCACATCCCGCAGTTCCGAACTCCTTAAAGGGCTGGTGGGAGTTTGGTGCCAAGTGGTTAACCAATTTAGCTGCACCAAGTTTGTTTCCACAGAGCATGCCACTTAGGCTCCATTCACACCTATGTTTTAGGTGGGATTAAGGATTCCTGCATCAGGAACTTGCAATTTCCTGCAGTAGGAATCCCTAACCGGCTATTTACAAGGGGCAGCTGTCACCCACTCAAGTTAATGATCGGGTTACAGCCGCTGCATTTGAAAGCGGCAGAGTGCCAGTACGTCGCATGTAATGGTATGTGATACGATAACGTGTGGTTAAGAATCAGTCACTCAGTGATTGATTCCTAACTGCATATAATCATATGACATACCATTACATGCGGTGTGCTGGCACTCTGCCGCTTAGATGAGGCGGTTGTCATCCGATCATTAACTTGAATGGGTGACAGCTGCCGCTTGTAAACGGCAGATTAGGTATGCCTGATGCAGGAATCCCTATCAACATCTAAAATGGGTGTGAATAGAGCCTCAATCATCACTCTATAAACTGTTCTCCCAGGTTGGCATATCTGCTACTCTAAGAAAAAAACTATTTTGGCATTAGATATTCTTTAAGGAATTAAGTTTTGTGGGCTCTGAGTACAATATGATTGAACAGCAGGAATACATTGCCCTGATTCTTTTTCTTCTTTTTGTATTAAGGAAAACATGGAAGTAACTAGTACATTTAAACAACAGAAATTCCGTCTTGTGGAACAAGGATTCGACCCATCACTAATATCAGATCCACTTTATTTCTTGGACGATTCTAAAAAATTATATGTGCCAATGACCAAAGACATTTATGACAAAATCACCAGTGGTCTGCTAAAACTCTAATCTTTTTTTTTTTTTATGCTCGGGTATACATATCATTTCCTCTGGATGAAAATACTGAAACTGTGATGTTTTAACCACTGTTGTTACAGGTTTATTATACAACAATGACACAACATGTTACACTTCAGTAAAACTAAGGCTAGTTGCTAAACCCTGATGTATGAGTTACGTATTTCTCTATAATAAAAACATTTTGATTACATTATGCAGGTATAACACATTTTAAAAACTGTCGTTGAAGGGACACTAACTTTATATTTCTCTTCCTGTTTTTAATAAGTGAGTTGTAATATTTTGGGGGTTTCTTCCAGTCCATAATGATCTACTGTCTCCTGGAAGACACCCTATCAGTCTTATTCATGGACAATAAACATCTCCTAATACTGTGCTTAGGGGGAAATGCCTTTTAGGCATTGAGGTAGGTTTAATGCAGTGGTTCTTAAACTTTTGAAGTCAGGCCCATCTTTAAAGCAGTTGATCTTTATTCCCTCCCACCCCACGAGTTTTTGATGGGTCAGAGATAATGGAGTTTAGAGACAAAATGGTCCAAATGTTGCTGTATTAAATTTGAAATACAATGGACATCAACTGCATGCATAACCTACATCTAAAGGAACTTGGTTGTAGCTATGTGCATTCAAAAAATGCAAAGTCCTACTCCTTCCCCAACAGCCATTGGCTCATATCCCTACATAATTGCCCCAACATCAAGCTCCTCACTGGTGGCACACACACTTTTTATAGGGTCCAGATGCCCATCATTATGACAAAAATCCTTGTCAGAGCATGATGTTCACCCAGAACATGGGCTCACTCAACATGGCAGCTGAAATCCATGAGCTGCAAATACCTTTGGTGTATGCCAGGAGTAGGTTGTGGCCTTGCCCTTCCAACAAAGCTATTTTGTCTAGTATTCATTGGCAGTGGGAGGGCAAAGGTAACAAAAGTATTTCCAACGGAAAATAAGTGTTTAACTATGATTCTCAGCAGTCATGCATGTTTCCACAAGATGTGACTTTATATCTCATTATTTATATGTTGAAAATATGTAAAACCAAGAGTACAGTTTTGCAGAGCTTGCTGAAACACTGGAATTGACTATACTTTTGAAATTCATGTTGCTGTTGCCAAGTAATGGGCAATAGAAACTCTCTACCCCTTTGGTGTCTTTTTTTTTAAAATCTCTAATACACACTGCACACCCTTAAGATGGCGAATTAGCAAAATATGTCTGCAACTAATGGGAGACAATCGAACCAGGGCAAAGAACAAGCTAATGTATATTTAGGCCAAGGTTTCCCTAAGCGGGCGTGTCCCGTAGCATGGTGTCTAACGCATGACTTCATCCTGCACACAAAGGTGTCAACAGGCACGGTTATTTATCTTGGTGATATTCGCAGACAGAGAGAGGAGGGGACGTTCACCTGGTGAGATAAGGTATGCCGACGGTGTTCCGTTGAAAGAGCCAATTCATCAAAATCTGCAATTTCATCACTTCCGGTAACTTGCCAGCAGGAGATTTTGACGAGCTGGCGTTAGTGCGCATGCCCGACAGCATAACACTAAACCAGGAGGATTTCTATGGCACAGCATAGCGCATTGACAACTCACTTGTTGAGTTCTCCAACACCTGCAAGCGCACTGACAGCTGTTAGAGAACTGGACAAGTATTGTTCAAATTGTGAAAATGTGGCTGTGCAGAGCTCCTCCAGTCTTTGTGTTCTGCAGTCGCACAAGCAGTAATGACATTTTGTCCAAATCTTAATGTTTACCATAATGAAACCTGTCTTCATTGTGCTGGCAGATCATTATCAGTTGGAAACTAGATTTGAACACTGCCTGTCCTAATAAAAGGGTTAAAGATATAGAAGCTTGGCTTCTTTAATTGTATGTTAATGAGGGGGATCGCAATCTGTCCTAAGCCTTTCTATTAGGACGTGCTACTTCCTGTTACTGACACAGAGAGAAGCATGCAAAGGCCGGCAAAATAGAGATATCTAAAAGGTAGGAAATGTATATATTAAAAATATATCTATACATAGATATATATATCTTAAGATATGCTCTGTGAATAGGAACACATAAATATATAGTGGGGGGTTTCTCAATCTTGCCTGCAAAATTAGAAATGCACTTTAAGTGTGGGGGGCAATGCAGACCTTTTCCTATACTTTGGGCAGAGCCAGATGATCCCTGAGGGATTCTAGGCGAGACCCTAGGGCCCTGGGGTGGATGTGCCTATTGCAATCCTTTTCAGTGTCAAAAGAATGAATGGGGGGGGGGGGGGGGGGGGGGGATTTGTTTGGGAGAAG
>NW_017307678.1:337276-413490 GCF_000935625.1 Nanorana parkeri | reverse complement strand
AAGACAGACGCAGGTCGGGAGTGGGGGGGGGGCGAAGGGGACTTTATCTGGGAAAGACTTCTAGCTGGGCTGGAATTTATTTCTTTATTATTGCCATTTATATAGCACCAACAATGTACACAGCACATTCACATTAGTCTCTGCCCTCAAGGAGTTTACAATCTGATCTCCCTATCTCACATGCATACATACAGAGCTGATTTAGACAGGAGCCAATTAACCTTCTGGCATGTCTTTGGAGTGTGGGAAGAAAGCCAGATTACACAGAGGAAACCCACACAAGCACAGGGAGAACATTCCAACTCCTTGCAGATAGTGTCCTTACCTGGGTGTGAATCTGGGACCCCCAGTGCTGCAAGGCAGAAGTGCTAACCACTACACCACTGTGTCGAATTGTTTAGCCTTTATTGTTACCACTTATGTGAGATAAGCCAAAGTATTGTCTGTTTATTTTCAGGGATTATGAGTATGTATGTAACTATATCAAATATGTAGATGGGAGAAATTATTTGTAGGTCAGATAACCAAACATTCAACTGTCCTCCACTGTCTGCTGTGTAATACTTTGCAATGTAATCTAATCTAAAAACCAAAAACAATTTTACATGGATTAACAATTTGTGATAAAAGTAGGTTTTAGCTGCACGATATTTGCAAATATATGTGGAAGCTACACTGCTTTGTCAGAGCCCTTCTATAAAGTGTGGTCCCTAACTCAAGTTTATAGAGCCTTCATGTTGGAGCATATATAGCAATGAATACATTAAGGGCAGCTATGCCTGAAGGTAGCCCATTCCTCCTTAAAGGCACAGAGATAGGTGTATCCCAGCACCTTGAAGATATGTTCCAGTCTGTTAAATAATAATAACTAAAGAGAATTATATTTACATATCTGCTGAAAACACACAGATGTATGAAGTCTTGCTCATTAATATTAAAGCTGAACTCAGATATGCACATATTGCACATAAATACAAACAACATGTCTATTCTAACTTGAATAGTATTGAGCTTAGTGTATTCCTTCCAGATCTGTGCAGTAATCCAGCATGAACATTTTCCTCTGTGCAGGAACTTGCTGCTGTAATAAAGACTGGTCACTGCGGTTCTCTGTCCTTGTGCAGGGTGACTGGTCTTGTATCCACCCTCCTGTAGTTTTCTGCAGGCAGCCTGCAGTGGGTGAACCTGCTGGGTCCCTCCCACAGCTCTGCTCTCTGCCCAGACTATGTGCTGCACAGTGATGATGTTACTGCTACTGTTACAAGGTAATATCTGTGTTTACAAAGACATTTGGAGCATAAAAAGTGGATTTATATCATCTATGGCTTTTAAGAAATATGTTTAAATTAATTTATTTGTGCCTGGAGTTTAGCTTTAAGGATGTCTACAGAAATATGAAAACTGCAAACAAAGGCCACGACTGCTTCATAAAGGCATGTTGGTGAAATTACAATAATCTGAAGTCTCATAGTTTCATGAGCCAGGAAAGGAAAAACAACCCTAATCACATCTTGTGCTCGCCATGTGATAATGAGACCATATTTATTAGTAAATGTTTTCTGAGTGCAAGTGCAATCCAAACAGAGAAAACAAGCAATACAAATACTTCGAACACAAAAGCAAGCACCTAAATGTGGTCTGCTGAAGAGTCAGGTGGACTATTGCACTTCGTGACCTTGAGATGAGAAACCAGGAAAATTGTATTTCATACATACCGCAATTTTCCTTTCCTGACTAGCTCCATGGCAGCACACAAATGGGATGGCCCCGCCTCCCTACCACTCTAATAGGACGTTTAACTCATAAATTTTAGCACCCCCCAGTCCTCAGCGTTACGTTACTAGCACCTCCGACCGGGCGGGCAAATCTTGTGCTGCCATGGAGCTAGTCAGGAAAGGAAAATTGCGTTAAATATGAAATACAATTTTCCTGGTTTCCCTGACAGCTCCATGGCAGCACACAAATGGGAAATAACTAGACACACCAGGGAGGGTAATGCAAAAGGAGGAGAAATTTAATTATGCACAGAAGCTGAAGAGGCATCAGCCACCAATTCAAACTCTCCTTCATGGATGAGCTTACCCGGATCTTCTGATCCAGAAGTTCCATCGACCAACGCCTCAGGAATCCCACTTGGAATAGTCGAGCTCTCCACTGGGCCCACTTCACCATGGGGATCACCGAAATCATAGTTCCCACCACTCGAAGACATTGTCTGGCAGTCATGAAGGTTGGAGAAAGAGCAGCCGTCACACACTTGTGGATGGTCGGGATTTTTGCAGGAGGCAAAGAGACTGAGGCTTGAGCCATGTTTATCCGAGCACCTAGATAGACTAGGTCCTGAGTAGGTACCAGGTGGCTTTTCTTGAAATTGACGAGCCATCCGAAGTCCTTGAAAGTCGACAGTACCAGATCTTGGTGACCCAGCAGCTGACTTCGCTCTTGACTGAGCAATAAGATGTTGTCCAGGTAGTGGTTTATGCACACCCCTTGCTTGATCCAGCCGGTTGTTGAGATGTCGGAAATCTATGACGGGTCTCCAATCTCCGGTTTTCTTTTCTACCAGAAATAAGGGAGAATACACCCCTCGAAAGCGATCTTGAGAAGGAACTTCCACTACAACCTCCTGTGATAACAGGGTCTCCACGTAAGTTCACAGGATGTTCCGCTCCTCTGCGGAAGACGGGATGTTCGTCGAAACAAACCTAGTGCGTGGAGTCTTGCGAAATCGCCAAGCATGGCCCTCCAAAATGATAGAGGTCACCCACCGGTCTTTGATGTGGTCCGCCCAGATCTGTCGGAATCCAGATAGCCTGGCTCTCACGTGGGAAACCTGAACAAACCGTTGCCTTGGAGATTGCGGTCTGCAGCTTGTTCCCGAAGAGGGACTGCCTTCGAAAGGGATTTTGCACCATCCCTGCTTAGAAGTAGGATCGGCCACCCAGGGTCTGAGCCAGAGGGCCCTTCTACCCATCACCGAGTGGAGCATGACTCTCGCCATTGACCGGACTAGATCAATTGTGGCTTCTCCGATAAAGGTCGAGGCAAGTTTTACATGTCTCAGGCAGTCCAATATCTCAGCTTTACCAAGATCATCAGTTACGGCCGACTCCGTATTGGCGGCCCACACCTCCAGAGTCTTAGACGTAGCGGCCAGGGCCATGGCTGGTTTACAGCCCCCACCTGCTGCCAGGTAGATCTTTTTCAAATCAAGATCGATGCGTCTGTCCAAGACGTCTCGGAAAGAGACCGCATCATCCAATGGTAGTATCACATGCCGTGCCAGCCTCATTAAGGCCGCATCCACCAAAGGAGACTCCTCTAGGTACTTTACCTCTTCCTTTCTGAAAGGGTACAGTTTAGAGAAACGATTCCGCAGGTTCGTCTTTCGATCCACCTGCTCCCATTCATGGAATATAATATCCTTTATTTCCTCAAAGAAAGGGAAGGTACCTGCCTCTTACCTGATGTTTTTGAAGAACCTTATCTTCTTGTCGGGTTCCGCCGCCTCATCCTCCCAGAAAAGAGCTTGCTTCACTGATTTGATGAATGGCTGGACCATAGCAAAGTCGAAAACACCCGATTGATCCTCCTCATGTTCTGAGGAGTGTTCAGAGGCTGAGGCAAAATAATTATCCGGGGCTCCAGTAGAGGGGTTCCCCAAAGGAGGTCTGGCGGTGGACACTGTAGCAACAGCTGCCTGTTGAGCACCCGGGTGGGAAGTAGAAGCAAGGTCCTGCAACGACTCCTGGAAGGCTTGCTTCATCAAGGAGATCATCTGCCGATTATCACTCTCTCTGTCCCGGGTGGCTTCGGCAAAGCAAACAGCACAAGCTGTCTTACCTGGCAGAGCTTCCTGCTGACATGTCCATCACTGATCCGCCCGCTGATGACGACTTCTGGAAGGCATATTAGTAGCAGAGGAATGTGGCTGTGCACCGGCCTGAGGCCTGTCCCGGGAAGCGTATCTGTCCGCAGACGGAGACCGGTGTCTGGAAGAGGATGAGGAGTGATGGTAGCCAGGCCGAGCCCTAGAGCATTGTCTGCCCGATCTGGATGGGCTGACAAAAAAGCAAAAAAATTCCACAGCTTGCAGCAGCAAAAGGTATCATAATAATGCAATCGCAGGCAGTCGCTTACCTTCTCTTTACGCGCTGGTCTTTAGGAGGGGTTGGCAAGTCTGAAGGCATTCTAAGAAATACATATGCAATCAGAAACATGTGTACACACTGTCCCCCAATCTACAAGCAAACCTCCACATACCTGAAGGCAGACAGTAAGGCACCAGGCAGCATAGGACCGCAGACAGCAGCTCTTAACAGGCATGAGACCGAACGGCGGCAGCCATCGGTACATGCTGCAGTAAAAAGACGCCGGAACAGCTCCTCCCCTTCGGCCGGCGTCCTAACGCGCATGACGTCAGCGGCCGTCAGGGAGACCGTGGAACGCAGCGTCTGCCTTCCAACATTGCGGCCCGAAACCAGGGCGGAGCCACATCCGGAGCAGTCGCATGGAGCGCAGCCTGCGTTCCAACAACCGCCGGTACAGGAGGACAACACACAGCCCTCAATGAACCCAGTTTTACTGGGCAAAACACGCCGCCTCAGAAACCAGCAGCGGGGCTCCCCCATCATAGCCCTTTAGGTGAAATTGAGGGACTACACCCGAACGTGCAGACCAGGGTGGATGGCCAGAGGCTTTACCTCCGCCAGATAGGCAACTCCCCACCTCCATCATTAGTAGGAGGAGGAAAAAAGAGGAACGCTGAGGCCTGGGGGGTGCTAAAATTTATGAGTTAAACGTCCTATCAGAGTGGTAGGGAGGCGGGGCCATCCCATTTGTGTGCTGCCATGGAGCTGTCAGGGAAAGACCTTTTTAGTGTAAAGTTTGTAAGCAAAGGACACACCGCTACCATGGCCCCCTATTACGGGGCGATGAACAATTAAAGCTAAACTCCAACCTTACCTTCAGTCTTGCACAGTTGTCCACGCTCCTTCTCTGTACTTAAAGTATAACGATTTCAGCAGGTCAAATAGACCCTGCCTCATATCCTGGCTGAAAGGCATCCAATATCATCAAGCTCTTTAATTTCCATATAAAGAAAGATGCCCATTGGATCCCATCCAGGTGGGGAGCCTGACTGGGCATTCTTTTGGAGGGGCTCCACTGCCATTCTACAAACGTGGTGGTGAACTGGTAAATGGTTAATCATCAATGAGATGTGTGGATGATGCTTTCCTACTGCTTGATTTTTTAAGTAACATTTCTCTACATTTCTCTTTTCATTAATATATAATGATCTATAAATACAATTAATGTATACAGTTTCATAAAAGATGTAATTAAATATATAATAAAAAGTACAAATAATGACAAATCCTCACTAACTATTTTAGCATGAACAGTCTTTTTGCTAAAAGAAGGAAAGGTAGGAGAGTAAAGCAAAGAATAGAAGAACAAAAAAATATATAATTTTAAACAAAAGTTCTTTATATTCTATTAATAGCTGGTTTATTAGATTCTAAACTATCTGCCAAGACAAAATCCCACAACCACCGAATGTAATAGAAGCTCTTTTTTTTAATAAATCTCATAATAGACTGGAACCATTATTTTATAGCATTTAAACTAGGGATGCACTGATACCGATACTAGTATCAATATTGGTGCCAATACCAAGTATTTGGGCGAGTACTCATACTCACCCAAATGCTCCAACACTTATCCCGATACCAGAACTGCCGGTCAAAGGGTGCTTTCCCACCACCTCAATAACCTCTTGGCTCAACTCCTCTCACCTTACTGACTCCAAACACACACACATACTCCCTTTAAAGTCAACTCAACAAATCCCGGCACACATGGACCTCCGAAGCTGGCACACACTGTGCTGATGTCTGGACTAACCTAACTTAATTATTCAACTAAACCCTAAGACTAATTAACACCTTTTCTTATTTTCTATTATATTCAGTTCCTCTTGTGGGACGAACCTCTGTGATGATAGCAGCAGGCTCTGTGCTAAAAGCACCGAGTGTCTGGCAGCAGAATAAAAATAATTGTGCTGAGTGTTAGTTCTCTTTGCACCTGCGATAATTTAGGTGTGGCATCCTAATCGGCGAGGTTACTTATGCAAACCCTATGCAATTATCCATTTTATGCATGTTTTTTTTTCTATTTCTCTTAATGAGTGTAATGGGCAGCACAGTAGTGTAGTGGTTATTCTGTCTTGTAGTCTGTCTTGCTGCACTGGGGGCCCTGGTTCAAATCCTGGGCTAGGACATTATCTGCAAGGAGTTTGTATGTAATCCCTGTGTTCATGTGGGTTTCCTCCAGGTACTCTGGTTTCCACTCACACTCCAAAGACATGCTGGAAGGTTAATTGGCTCCTGTCTAAATTGGCCCTAGTATGCCTGAATGATAGGGACCTTAAGGTGCCCATACACTGCACGATTCTCGTACGAGAATCACGGGAAATCCCGCAATCGTACGAGAATCGTGCAGTGTATGGAAGGCGTACAACTGTTTTTACTGTATGGTCGCACGTCTTCCATCGAACCAGCATACTAGAAAACCCGCCGGGAATCGTACGATTCTCGGCGAGTTAGTGGCCTGCTGGTTCGACAACTGCCGAACGGGCCGGTGTGCGCACACATTTGCAGTCATCGTAAGCCCGCCCCTCAGGGTACGATCTGCCTGTCCAAGATGGGCAGATCGTACGTTATTTTAAGTACTTTACAACCCTCACAAGACAGAAGTCTTGCAATGGTTGTAAAGTGTATGGCTACCTTTTGATTGTAAGCTTCTGGAGGGCAGGGACTGATGTGAATGTGCAGTGTAAAATTGCTGGCGCTATATAAATACCATTAAATAAAGCCACTAAGATTTAGGCTGGGTTCACACCTGGGCGTTTTGCAGCGCTGATCCAAGCGCTAAAAAATGCTCAAGAAGTGAAATCCAATGAATCCCTATGGGCATGGTTCCCACCTGGGCGTATTTCAGCCTGTTTTGTCATGCTGAAAAACGCCCTATGTGCGAAAAAGTACTTGAGCTTCTTTTTCGCGCGTAGGGGCAGATTGCAGCGCGTATCCATTGGTATTCCTGAGTGTGGCTCGGGGTTAACAAAGCTGTAACCCCGAGCCACACTCGGGAATACAGCATAAGTCTTACCTTGTCCGCGATCCCTGCTGTGTCCTCCGGCCGCTGCCGTCTTCCGGGTTCTATCCCTTGCGAGCGTTCCGCGTCGCAGGGGGGCGGAACCAGCCGGAAGTTTAACAGTGAAAAAAAAAAACGAAAAAAACGATCGAGAAAAAAAGGAAAAAAAATCATACCGTCAGGGAGGTTAAAAAACGAGCGTCGAACACGCATTTCATTGGAGAAAAAACATGCTTAAAAAACATGTTTATAAACGCGTATATAACGCACCTAAAGGAACGTCCAAGTGTGAACCCAGCCTCAAGGTTCTAGGACAATAAACCATAAACATGTTCAGTCCCCATTCACACCTAGGTGTTTGTATCTGAAAGGGCTAGGTGCCACAATGCTCAAACAGGGGATTTCAATTATTGTCAATGGCACCAGTTCTCACCTGAGTGTCCAGCCATTTGTAGCAAAACACCTATCGTTGGAAAAAGTACATGAGCTACTTATCTGCAAATTTTTGCATTTTTGGCCCCACCGGCTTCAATAGGAATTCCTATAAACATGTTGTTGCGCATTTGTTGAGCAAGAAGCAGCCCTCCTCTTTGAAAAAACACTGGAGAACAAAATGGAGGAGAGCATAAGAGGACAATGTGTGAAAAAATGCTTTGTAAAAAGCTTTAAAAAAAAAAGCTTGAAGAAAGCCTTGAAATGCTGGCACTTCGACATGAAAGGAGTCTTAGGGGGTAAATATTTTTCATAGGTACTGTTTTCAGAAACAATGCGTTGGTTATTTATCGGTAACTGTTATTTTAAAATGGTCCATTAGGTGGTGCTCAAGCAGTGTAGAAGTTAAACACTGACAGTGCCTTGTGACACTTCTACAAGAGTTGTTTTGTTTAATTTTCAAAGGTTACAGTGCTCTTTTGCCTGTTTTGGTATAGATATAAAAAAACACCCAAAGCATTGCATACTAAAATGCTTTAAGATGCATGCTAAAAAATGCATGTGTTTTTAAATACAGATGTGTAAATACTGACTTTTAGGGCATCTGCCACACATCATGCATGACATTCCTGTAGTTTATGATGGAAAAGGCTTGTTGCACTCCTTACTGGAAAGTCCCGTAATCAGGGAAGAGTGCTCGGAATGACTGCGCATGGTGCCGCCAATTGCACACAATACGAGAAATGTCACCAGCACACCTTCAAGGATAATCGATCGTGGGTTTATTGAAAACTCATGCCACAAACACAAGCGCTTTCGGGGGCCGCACACGGTCCCATTACCAGGCATAGCAATGACGATTGATTTTTCTTGAAGGAACTCGGTGTGCTGGTGACATTTCTCGTATTCCTGTAGTTTAGTCTCTAAACCAGCCTTTTACAACCTTTGTACCCCAAAGGATGTCTTGAAATACTTCCAAGGCAATCCTAATTAAAATGAAATGTTCATCTCACAATAACTATGATCAGTAAACTGTAAATTTGGTGTATCTAGATAATCTGACACCAAGACTGGATCATTTGTTAACATCCTATAACAACAACAAAATGATTTCAGCTAATAATAGAGAAATGAAAATGAAAAAATTGAACATGGAAAAGAAAAGTAAAATTGTATTGCTTCCTCATACTGGTAGTCAGTTGAGAATAGGAATTAGGCTTAAGGGTCAATGGGGAAGTCAAAGTTAATCAGGCTGATTTACTAAAGGAGTTGAGAATGGTTACCCAAAAAAGAAAGAAGGTTCAGTTTAATTATCCAATCATGCAGATAAAGTAAATTAACAGAAATTTGCTTTTTACATTAATTTTTTTACAAGAATATTTAAAGTAAATCTTCACTCTTTTATAAGTGAACAGTCTCAGTTCTAGTAAATCAGAATCTTGTTTTTTTTATTCAAGCAAATTTACCCTATGCAGCTTAAAGACCAAAACTGAAAGATTTTGCTTATATCTCTTCATGACCTTGTTAAAAAGGACCCTTTACAGTAATGTCAGTACGAGAAGGGCCTTCTTACATTGGTGACTATTGGGAAGCAGAATTCCTCTTAGATTGGTGGTCAGTGGAAGAAGAATGCCTCTCACATTGGTTGTCATTGGGAATAAGAATGCCTCTTAGATTGGTGGTCAGTGGGAAGAAGAATGCCTCTTAAGGTGCCCACACACCTTATAACCATTGTACAACATTTTTTGTCCCGACATCGCACCCTCGTTCAATTTTCATTCAAATATCCCATCACGCACAGAACAATGTAGTTTGCGATTATCGTTCATTAGCACTACTAACTGTTGAATTTCATTGTATGAAAGAACAGATTTTCGTTTGCGCATGTGCAGTGTTCATCTTGCGATTTTTGTTGTACAAAAACACCACTAATCCGTCGATTTTCATCCAACTCGACTAAAGTTTTCTAGTCTCCCTGAAAGACGAAATTCGGCCAGTTGTACAGTAATCGCGGTTGTGCACTTCCCATTAACTGGCCGATCATCAGACGAAACTATGATCGCAGACGAAAATCATGCGATAATCGCAAGGTGTTTGGGCAACTTTAGATGGTGGTCAGTGGGAAAAAGTATGCCTCTAAGATTGGTGGTCAGTGGGGGGAAGAATAATGCCTCTTACATTGGTAGTCAATTGTTTTTCCGTGTTGTTAATAGGAATTAATGAATCTGCACATGTTTGATTCACTTGGCGATCGGTGAATCCTTTTTAAAATCTGACAAACCCAAATTTAGCAGATAATAGTCTGTGTGGGATGAAAGTAGGGGACCAATCCTATTAGTAAATTCTATCCATTTTTAGGGCAAACTACAGTGTGAAAAAGGCTTGCCACAGGCATGGGGGGATGTATCAATAAAAAAAAAAAAAACCCTACAATGGGGAAAAGATGCTTTCATGTGGCTCCGGGGGCAATATCAAAAATACAGGTTAAAAGAAAAAGCCTTAAAGCTGATGTGGTGTTATGGAACAGTACAGTTTTAACAGACAGTGACAGAGTACACATATTTGGCTGTGGAATTGTTTTTTCCTTTTACAATTAGCTTGGTTTACATACAAAATTAAGAGATTACAGATGATACAACAGTGTAAACAATAGATACAAAATGATACAACAGCCAGCAGCAGGACTATTTTAATCAGTGATAAGCTGAAATGTGCTAGATACAAAGAGGGCAAGCAGAGGTTTTTCTACCAGAATTATTGTGACTTAGGTGCACACTGTTCTTGCTCTTAGTTTTTTTTTCCTTTCAAATAATGCAGTAGTGTGCTGTGGAAAAAGGCAGCTCCAAACAAAATGGATAGTAACAAATGAATGCTACGCTTTGAGAACCCCAGAGCCCAAAAAGGTCTTATCAACATAAAATAGAAGCCAATATATGCTAAAATAAATGAAAATCCCAAAATAGTGCTCCCTGAAATGAAAGCCCACCCCCTCATCCAAGTGACAACTGACCTCAAATCAACCACAACCAACCAAATCAACAACTAATTAACTGGAACTCAAGGTGAAAAATAAAAAAAGCAAAATATTGTCACTATTGGGAAGCCCACACTTGGAAATTACCTGGAGCCACCAATGGAATATGCGCACATAGACTGGAAGTGGCTGGAGGAGATCATCAGCATCAAAAACCAAAACAGGTAACAGTAATTCAACAACAACCTGGCAATTGTTTGTACTACACATCCCTCGGCAGCTTTGTGAATAGACCCCTAAATGTCATCCAGTTTTACGGTTCACATCTAATTTAAGGTAAGGAAGGTACCATTTCTTGCTGTTTTTACAGGCAAGGTAAGAGTTTCAGGGCATTTCCTGTCTTTAGAATGTATAAATGGCATCCCTTAGATGCCCATTTTCATGGGAATGTGGGGACTTTAGGTTAGATGCATTTTTTGGTGTTTTTTCCCAGTTTTTTGTATTTCAGTGCACTGCCTCTTTAAGAGTATCCAACGGTGGATTTTTTCGGTGGGAAAAAACGTTATTTTGGCGGGAAAACATTGCCACGAGAATGGATGGCAGTTGGGATTTATGCCCTATATAAGGAGGTGCCGACATGATTAAAATCATCCAGTTGGAATCCCGTTTTGAAGCTTCCTGAAAGACTGTGGAAACCTGCTTACGATCAAGATGGAGCATCTGATGAAGAAAGTATTGGAGAAAGCGCAGGAAGCTGGGGGAGAAGACTGGCTTTGTCAATGCCTGGCAGTAGAGACAGCGATGGATACAGCATCTTACCCGTCGGCATCAGAAGAACGGAGAGATGGACGGCCGCGGTGTGCAGCTGAGGTGCTGTCATCCCCTCGATTTGGCCCGCCGGGAGTTGCCCTGGATGCGGATGGGAGGAAGGACCGGAAGAATGTAGCGGCGGCGGCGGAGAGACGAGTGACTGGACTCCTTCGCGCCGTGTCAAGTGGAGGAGGTGAGCCGGAAGTCGTCAGCGGCGGAGGGGGAGTGGCTAAGCGCACAAGACGTAAGGGTCCTGCGTACTCGCCGTCTCCTATTAGGAGGAGGAGGGGAGGAGTCAGAGGCCGTGCCACATCCCCTAGGCAACGAGCAGACGCCGGTTTTGACAGTTCAACTATGCAACAGTTGAACGGAAGGGCTTATAACGGTCTAACTGAAGCAGTTATGACTGAGGGGGCAAGTTCAGGACATTAAACGGCCACGGTGGCAGTTGCAGCCCCTTTATGCCAGGTCGATGGCATGAATGATTTGACGGTGGGACAATTTGCTCCTCTCCTGTTTGCACCAGCACAGAGGACGATTGGTGAGGGGAGAGTTAATACCGCAGCAAAACTTCTGTCTTCCACTTCTGATGCAGCAGGAGCTTCTTCCCGCAGTTATCCAGCTTCATGTGAGTTGAACAGTGGACAATTTTCTTCTCTCCTTTCTCAACCTGCACAGATGTCCGTCGGCGAGGAGCAAGTGCGTTTTGACGCATGCCGTCTTCCCCAGGTGTCACCACTGGAAGGAAGTGGTGTAGCAGTTCATCGTTCCTTTTCTGCATATACTCCAGGTAATTACCATAGAGAATCTGAAAATGGTAATGTTTTAAATGATTTGTTATCTTCATTGTCCAGAATCGCGGATAGAATGTCTGCCCCTTCCTCATCTCTCGCGTCTGTTTGGGATCAGCAGGGGGCAGTTAGAAGTAGTGCTAATGTAGTTTCCCCGGTGGTTGCACCACTTATTGTTTCTTCTAGAATTCCCGAATCTTGCTTGAAAGAACCATTGCCTTGTGAGGTTTCCCCTTTAGGAATGCATTTGAATGGTTCTTTGAAAGAGAAGATTTGGAAAGGAGATTTTATTGACTTGCTGTCATTATTACCTTCTGCTAAGGACTTTCTTTTTAAAAAACTAGATGACGGCTCTGAGGATGATCGTCGCAGGCCCGTCACGCGTAATTTTAATAATTGGCTTCAAGCTTTTTGTATATACGCTAGTATATTGGGGGAGAGACATCCGGAGCAGTGTGTTGGGCTTTTTCAGCATATTGAAATCATCCTGGAAGCTTATAGGAATTTCGGTGGTTTGGGATGGTTTCAATATGATGAATCTTTCAGACAGAAGAAATCGGTGTTCAATTCTCTTAAGTGGGGGATGAAGGATGTTGGGTTGTGGTTGAATCTTTTATCATCACAACGTCAAGCACCTTTTAAACAGCAGGTTATTAATTCTTCGTCCCCGCTTCGTAAGGGTTTTTGTTTTGCGTTTAATGAAGGACACTGCAAGTGGGCTGCGACTTGTAAATATAGGCACAAATGTTCGTTCTGTGCTGGACCGCATCAATTGAGTAAGTGCTTTAAAAAGGGTAGTGTTCCTGCCACGGCAGCAAAGGATATTTTTCATAAAAGCCTGCACGCCTGTGAGGCTGGAAAAAATGCTGCCTTGGCTGGTGCAGTACCCAAGTCGGGAGAAGGCCCGATTGCTCGTTGAAGGGTTCAGGTTCGGTTTTTATCTCCCTACCTTTAGCGGTATGGGGTGTACGGTGGTTAAAAATTTAACTTCGGTGCAAGCTTTTCATTCTATAGTTAAAGAAAAAATTTACAAGGAGATTTTGGCTGGGAGATTTGCTGGTCCTTTTGCTGCACCGCCTTTTGTGAGTTTTCGCGTTTCCCCGTTGGGTTTGGTTCCTAAAAAAGAGCCCAGTTCTTTTAGATTGATCCACCACCTTTCTTATCCTAAGGACGATTCGCTGAATTTGGATATAGATAGAACGTTATGTTCTGTTTCATATACCACTTTTGATGACGCAATTGCCGAGGTTAAGAAATTTGGTCGTGATGCTTTGTTGGCTAAAGCTGATATTCAGTCGGGTTTTAGGCTCCTGCCTATAGTACCAGCCGCTTTTAATTCTTTGGGTTTTTATTTTGATGGTTGTTATTTTTTCGATAAGTGTTTACCAATGGGGTGTTCTTTGTCTTGTTTTTATTTTGAAACGTTTTCTTCATTTTTAGAGTGGGTGGTGTCGGTAGAATCGGGTTTCGGGGGTGTTGTTCATTATTTGGATAATTTCTTGTTTGTGGGCCCTCACGATTCCCCGGTATGCTTGAATTTATTTAAGCTTTTTGGTGCTATTTGCGATTATTTTGGGATTCCTTTAGCGGAAGAAAAGTCGGTCTTGCCTACTGTATGGTTGCAGTTCCTGGGCATAGTGATTGACACGAGTTCGTCCGAATTCTACTTACCTAGGGAAAAAATTGATAAAACGCAGTTTTTAATTGCAACACTTTTGCGGCGGAGGAAAGTTCTCTTGAAGGAAATGCAATCCTTGCTGGGTTTATTAAATTTCGCATCTAGAGTAATGCCGGTCAGTCGGATTTTTTCAAGACGATTGTATTTAGCTACTTCCGGGCTTAAATTCCCTTTTTCCCATTTAAGATTGTCTATGGATTTATTTTCAGGGAGCTTCTGCCAGGAGCGGATTTGGAAGGTTTCCGGTGTCCGGAGCACCTGTGGAGTTTGATCTGAATGTTATTTCAGGATACGTCAGGAATTCGGTGGCTCCAAAGACTTGGGCGGATTACTCTACCGTGTGGAGGAAGTGGTCTGGTTTTAATGAGGTTTTGGGTACATCTCCTGTCAATCCATGTGAAGATTCCATTTTGGCATTTCTTTGCTACGTCATTAAAGATGGGCCTTCATATAGTTATTTGGCGAAGGCGGTTTCCGGTATTTCCTTTTTCTTTTAATTGCTTAGTTTTCCCCCTTGCTGTAGTTATTTTTCAGTTCGGCAGGGTTTGAAAGGTTATCGGAAGAAAAATTTTACTATTGATACCAGACGTCCTATTTCAGGTGAGCTTCTTAAGCGGCTATGTGCTGTAACATCTGTGGTCTGTTATTCGCCATATGAATAATTGTTTTGGCCTTTATTTTGGCCTTTTTTGCAGCTCTTCGTGTTTCAGAACTGGTGCCTCCTAGTAGAAGGATAGAGTCGGGTTTATTAGTTGGGGACGTTTGGGTGGGCGATTCGACTGTTTATTTGAGAATCGCTAAATCAAAAACGGATACATTGGGATTGGGACATTGTCTAACTTTGAGGGCATGCAGTGATCCTTTTCTGTGTCCAGTAGAGAGGGTGCGCGAGTACCTCTTATCCAGACCAGGAGTAAATGGTAATTTTCTAATTCATTTAGACGGTGCGCCGGTTACGGTTTTTCAGTTCAATGGTGTTTTTAAGAAATGCTTAGCTTATTTAGGATTAGGAAGTTTGAAGTTTTCGTCCCATTCCTTTAGGATAGGGGCAGCAACCGAGGCGGCGCAGTTGGGCTTGGCGGACTCAGTTATTAAGAAAATTGGACGGTGGGGTTCGGATAGATTTCATATGTATGTGCGCCCTAACCTTTCTATTTGATTTCAGGTCGGAGGTCTGTGGTGTGGATCGTGGGCCATTCATTTATCTTTTGAGCGCAGAACAGAGCGGCTCTTCGTTGTTATTCAGAGAATTTGAGTATGCCGAAAGATGGTTTCTGTGTTTTTTGGAAGGGGATTAGAGGTTTGAGGTGGGGTCAGTTATTGGGGGTTTTGCGTGATTTATTGCGCTGCTGGCCTACTCCAGATATGTTATTAATTCATATGGGGGGTAATGATATAGGGAAAGTAGGTACATTGGATCTATTGTTTCAAATGAAAGGGGAGTTAGCTGCTTTACAATCCGCATTACCTGGCACTCTTTTTGTTTTTTCTGAAATAGTGCCTAGAAGGATTTGGTTGAATACTACAACCGGTCGCCCATTTGAGAAAATTCGTAGGCGCCTAAATAGAGCGATGGAGACATTTATGCCGAGTTTGGGAGGGTTTTCGTTTAGACATAGGGATTTGTAGGGTGGTTTAGCGGGTTTTTATAGACAGGACGAGGTGCATCTATCGGATGTAGCTTTAGATATTTTTAATTTAGGGTTGCAGAATTGCATTGAGATGGTCGCGGCTGGTGGTGGTGCCTTGGCTTGCGTAGGCGCAAGCCAGGCTAGTGGGGACTATTCCCTTGATTAATATATTGCTCGAGTTTCGAAAACTGGGCAATATGGTGGAAGTATAAGAGTTATTGGTTGATTATTAAGATTGGTTATTAGAGTATGATTTAATAGTTATCCAATAAAAATGCCGCGGCCAATTAATGCCAATTAAATTAAAAGAGTGTTGAGTGATTATTTATTTAGAGTTTAAGTTAATATAAACATATGTCACATACAGTCCCATGTATAAATGGCATCCCTTAGATGCCCATTTTCATGGGAATGTGGGGACTTTAGGTTAGATGCATTTTTTGTTGTTTTTTCCCAGTTTTTTGTATTTCAGTGCACTGCCTCTTTAACAGTATCCAACGGTGGATTTTTTCGGCGGGAAAAAACGTTATTTTGGCAGGAAAACATCACCACGAGAATGGATGGCAGTTGGGATTTATGCCCTATATAAGGAGGTGCCGATATGATTAAAATCATCCAGTTGGAATCCCGTTTTGAAGCTTCCCTCCCTCACTAGTCGCGATATTTTTATGTGGTTTGTCATAGTCAAGGGACTATTCCCTAGATTAATATATTGCTCGAGTTTCGAAAACTGGGCAATATGGTGGAAGTATAAGAGTTATTGGTTGATTATTAAGATTGGTTATTAGAGTATTATTTAATATTTATCCAATAAAAATGCCGCGGCCAATTAATGCCAATTAAATTAAAAGAGTGTTGAGTGATTATTTATTTAGAGTTTAAGTTAATATAAACATATGTCACAACAGTCCCATGTGGCGGGCACTGCAGGGCAGTGTTGGGGAAGGACCTTATTTTGACTAAAGGTCCTCATTAATAAACATTGTTTGCCTATTTGTGTTCTTCATTTACACAGCTATGTCTGCCTACTGCCCAAAACTGTCTGTAGCTGCAATTTAGTTATTACCAAACAAGGAGTATTCATATCAGCATTAAAGCAGGATATGTATCATATCTGGATTTCATCTGCTTGGTTTAAATTTGAATCGCTGTTATTGTCCCAGACAAAATGCAACAGGAGAGCATTTAGAGTAGTTTGGCATATGGTAAGATTACAATTTTGATGTTGAAAGCAGCTTAAGGGATTTTAGAGACATAGTAGGCACTGCAATGTAATTTACAAGAGGAAGTTTCTATGCTTATGTGAATTAATCACCGCGTGGTTCAATTTCCATTGCATGGAGAGGTAGGCTGGTCTACAAAAGAAACTGACAGGATAGAGTACAATGCAATATGGGTACTGAAATAATAACACCATAAAGTATTCTACATATTGTTTTATATGTAAAGAGAAAGGTAAGAAAAATAGCATATACATTAAGAATATATTTGGAAATAATGTTGTAAGTACAAGGTAAAGAATCCATGAAAGTTAGATTTTCTGGCAGAGGATGTCTTATTATTAGTGATCTGAGCAATTGCCATTTTGCTGTCATGTATTTGTGACTTTTGTGTCTTTTTAATCAAATCTCTAATCTCTAGGACCAAGGAGAAAAGAGAGAGAGGAGGGAGAAGGATAAGATACAATCGGCTATTGTTATATAGGGACATTATTTCCGCAGATAAAAAAACACCATTCCAATTCAGTGTAATACTAGGCAATGGTGTCAGTGCAAACAGATTACTCTGCCAGCTGCCTTTTTTCTTTAGCAAGGGAAATCCTATTTGACTAATGATGCTTGGTGCACATGGGTGATTTATGCACATGTGCATCACCTGTGATCGGCCCGTGATAAAAAATTGTTACACATAGAGAACAATGGGGTGTAGTATGTAGTAGCAATTAATTGCAAATTTTAGCACAGGGCTCCAAGTTTGTGCAATTGATTGCTACTGGGTGCAACGGAATGCATATTAATCACAGAGTGATAGTGGGACACGATTGCTCTAGCAGTCTAGAGTGTTGAACTGCATAAATCATATAGCAACAATAATGTAATTTTTAAAATTCTACACAAATACCTTCAACAGGATGAATTAAGTGAATCTGTGAAAGTACTAAAAGTAATAAACTAAGATCTGGGGTTTATTAAAAGCATGTAGGCTCTTCATTGTGCAAGGGAATTTTACCTTACCTTAGTAAATGAAGTGAAGCTCTACTGACTTCCATCATCCAATCATGTGCAAAGGAAAAATCCTTTTTTTTTTCTCCTTGATTGTGATTGAGTATTCTTTGCAAAGTCTAACAGGGTTATTCCAAAAAGGGTGAAGAGTATGGAGAAGGCAGGAGAAGTGAACAATCTAGGACAACATAGCTGAAATGGAAAGTGAGCTGAATTGGAGAATCTTTCCAAATCAGCTATTTTGGCCTAGATTGTTCACTTCCCCTGCCTTCTCCAAACTCTTCAACGTTTCGTGAATAACCCTGTAAGCGGTCAACATTTAATACCTGCAGACTAGGTGAACTCCTTGTAGAGACTCAGGATGGCACATGCGCTTGCTATTAGAGATGTGGCTGGGCTTGGTATGCACCCAGTCTGCCTGAGTTTGCTCAAGCCCTCTCAAAACGATGACCTCTCCACACCCTCCTCTTGACCCAATCAGTTTTGGGGAGGCACATTTTCTGCCTCGCAACTATACATCACAAAGGGCTGGGGAATACCACCGACGCAAATGAGTCAGGAGGAGGAGGATGTGGCTGTCAGAGTTTTAAGTGGGCTCAGCTCAGGTTCAGGAATTCAGGTGAACTGGGTTCACATCAAGCCCAGCCTCATCTTTTCTTGCTATTACAAGTCACAGTGGCGTAACTACCACCATAGCGACCCACACGGTCGCTATGGGGCCTAGATCAGAGGGGGGACTGGCCAGGAGGCAGGGCCAAGCAGCTGAGGTGGATGAGGCCAGGGCCCAGTGGTGGCAGTGGTGAAGGAGGAGACCAGGGCCCGGTGGCGGTGGTGGCAGTGGAGGGGGAGGAGGCCGGGCCCTGGCAGCGGAGGTGGTGGTGGAGGAGGCCGTGGCCCAACGGCGGTGCTGGTGGAGGCCGGGGCCCGGCAGTAGCTTGGGGCTGACAGGTAAGAGGAATGCAGTGTGCAGGGAAAGGGACCCCTACCAGCCTACCTGAGACATTCAGAGTTTAAAGAGAGTTTATCGTGGGCCTGCAGGGTCACTCTCAGGTGGGCTCTGCGGGGTCTCTGGTGGGCTCTGTGGGGTCTCAGGTGGGCTGTGCAGGGTCACTCGCAGGTGGGCTCCGTGGGATCACAGGTGGGCACTGTGGAGTCTCAGGGGGGCTCTGCAGGGTCACTCTCATGTGGGCTGTGTGTGGTTTCAGGTGGGCTCAACAGGGTCTCTGGTATGTGGTGGGTCTCTTATGTGTTACCTTGACAAGCATTGCCGTGCATTTTCATTGAAAAATTGGGAGAAATGTCCCCTGGTGCAGCGCTAACACTGAGTTGAGGGTGTGGGAGTAAGGGTTAGAGCGCTTGGTGTGCGGCTTCTTAGAAATACGGACCGGGGTGTCCGACGTTTGATAAGTGGGAAAAAACAAGGAGTGAAGAAGCGCCACTACCAAGTGGTGATTTGTCAAAAACAGATAAGGGTATCAAACTTACCAAGTAGTGGGTACTGGCGTGGTATCTGCGGCGAGGTGAGGATGGATGAAAGTCCAAAGTTGCTCAGGGTGATAGGCACTCAGAGCTGTGTGTGGGCAGATTTGGGGCTGAGAAGGGTTCAATGTCAGTGGGAACCTGGGTCCGATGTAGAGTATAGCAGGGATCTGAGATGGGGGGGCGGGGCATGATGCAGAGAGTGGCAGGCTGGATATTTTAACGATCTATGAGAGATATAGCCCGGATCCTCAATAGTGTGGGACTGCTTGTCTGGAGGATGCCGGCCGCTGGGAGAGGACAGTGAATGAGAGCCTGAACAGAACGTATGGGAGGGGCGGGGCTGGTGCTGGCAGGAGGAGAGTGTCCAGAGGAGGCCGGTGGTGGAGTTGAATGCCTGGAGGAATACGGAGGTCAGGGTGAGCCAAGGAGATAGGTGAGACTACACCGCTCGAGGGCACGAGCAGGGAGCCCGGAACAGCGAGCGGTGTGTCCGTGGGGTAGCGCGGGTGAGAGCAAGTGGCGGAGGTGTAAGGGGTAACGGGTGACCGTGTCAAAGGCTGGCTACGCGTTCCGAAGAGCTGTTTTTCTTTCTCAAGCCAAAGAGTGGCTCACTCTCATCTCCTTGGCTCACCCTGACCTCCGTATTCCTCCAGGCATTCAACTCCACCACCGGCCTCCTCTGGACACTCTCCTCCTGCCAGCACCAGCCCCGCCCCTCCCGTACGTTCTGTTCAGGCTCTCATTCACTGTCCTCTCCCAGCGGCCGGCATCCTCCAGACAAGCAGTCCCACACTATTGAGGATCTGGGCTACACCTCTCATAGATCGATAAAATATCCAGTAACCCGGTCCCCACCGTGCCTGCCACTCTCTGCATCATGCCCCGCCCCCCATCTCAGATCCCTGCTATACTCTACATCGGACCCAGGTTCCCACTGACATTGAACCCTTCTCAGCCCCAAATCTGCCCACACACCGCTCTGAGTGCCTATCACCCTGAGCAACTTTGGACTTTCATCCATCCTCACCTCGCCGCTGATACCACGCCAGTACCCACTACTTGGTAAGTTTGATACCCTTATCTGTTTTTGACAAATCACCACTTGGTAGTGGCGCTTCTTCACTCCTTGTTTTTTCCCGCCGTGCATTTTCATGCCTCCCAAATTTCCTAAATGAGAAAGAGGGACACATTTCACCATAATGTATTTGGGCAATGAACACACCCCTGCTACACCCACAGTTATGCAGACCCTTAAGAATTTACATGCCAAAAATGATTGGTTAAACCCAGAATTGTTTTTTTACCATTAGTTTTCCTTTACACTGGCTTTTAAAAATAGTAAATACGATAATTAATATAATTAAGAGATAAGAAAAATATTTTAGTGCAGAATAACACTTTTGGTATTTAAATAGAATATTTTGCATAGATAGCTGTACATCAGACCAAAAAGAAGAGCAACTGAGGAGAAAAGAGGAAGAGAAGGATTTGGTTCAAAATGTGGGACAGTCCTTTCAAAAGAGTGACTAATGGGAGGTATGCATCTTAGATATTTTTGGGAAAGACTCCACATGAACTGACTTGAATGGCACATTACAGTCCAATGAACCAAATTGAAGCATAGAGGACTTTTTTCATGTCCATACATTTTGTCTGTGCTGGAAATTATAGTAAAATGCATGTCGACATAAATAAGTCCCATGTGGTCCATATACTGTACAAAGGCTTCTATTAGATAGCAGTAGAAAGCATCCCTTGTGTTGCTGTCACTGGGACATCTCATGCTTCTTTTTTCCATGGCCATTAATTATTGTTATTTTAAGTTTAAACATCATATCATGCTCTAAGCTGCATATATCAAGCTATTTATAGCTATCCTAAACTTTAACTCAAGCAGTCAGTTAGGTGCCAACTACTCAGTAATCTGCATAATTATAGTTACACACCCCTCTGTTTAGAATACTTGGCAATGTACACATAGTAGTAGTTTAATGTACTGTCTTAAGCTTTAGAGCAATGCTTTTTAAACATATGTCATCCTAAATCACTGCAGTAAAAGCTACATCCACAGGCTAATACTTACCCTTTCCCTTTTCAACTAAATTCAGACACAGCTCTGTTATCTTTTCTGCTGCCGTAAAAGCAACAAAACCTGAACTGTGCAGCTCAAGTGTAGATAACTAAATCGATGTTTAAAATGATGAGAAATTGAATACAAAATGTAATTGTGGAGTGCCTGGGAAAGAAAACATAACGCGCCTATAGCTATTAGTTATGGCTTAAAGGCATAGAAAATGTAGCCACAGGCTTAAAGGGCAACTGTACCCCACCTCCACTGAATTCAGCTCACTTGCTCAATACCTACTTTCCTCCCCAATCAGCAATCTTCACTGTGCATCCTTTCCTGTAGCCACACATCCTTTCTTCAGAAAGGGTCCCCATCGTGTCCTCCTTAACCACCGTCCCTCCACCGCAGTCCCATTAATTAAGACCACTGGAGGCCACCATGGGTGCACTCCCCCATAGGAATGAATAGGGCCACAGAGGGCATGTGCAGGATGCAGAGGACCTGGCGGGGGAACAGAAGTAAGACTGTGTCCTGTGTATAGTTGTCCTTTAAGCAAGTGTTAATTAATGATTTTTCATTTGAAAGATTCTTCCATGAAAGGTAATAAACTTCTCGACTAAAAAAATTGTATGTCTGAAACAACACATGTGAAGCAGTGCTCCATAGTACAGGAAATACAAGTGCCTGCCACTCTGGCCACCTTAAGGCGCGGGTTTATTGAAGTGCATCTGTTTAGAAGAACACCAGGGATTCTGGTCTATCTGGTGTTGGAATGAAGTGGGACCAATGGCCATGAAAAATGATGTGGCTGTGGAGGCTGTAAATGGGGTGGGCTTTAATGTTTGCATACCCTTCTTCCTCCATAATTTTGCTATCTGCTGCATCTATGGATTTATCATAGATATTTGAGTGTCCTTTGATGAGAGCAATATATGCACATGTTACCTGTGCATGAATGAATTGATCTTATAACATCCTAAAGTAACAGCATATTGAACACAGAGACTGCTTATGAACAATTTGCTTGTGTGAGCTATTAGTAAATATAGATATACTGGCTTAATAAAGAAGAATCCCAAGCTAATGTCTAAATGGTTAAAATACACAAATGTTTACTGTTTTAACTGCTAAAGGATTTGTGATTTTTACCATTGTGGCAGTGCGTGGCAATTGTGTGTAACCTTTCTGACTGTGTCTTGTGGAAACTGGGTGTAAATCACAAGATTGGCTGTGCAGGATGACAAGTCATTAACAGGTTAACAGTAAACATACACGTACTTCAACTGTGTACTCAGCTGTTTATCTGGAGTTTTATTTAAGATGATCAGAACAGTGGCTTAGTGGTTAGCACTTCTACCTTGCAGCACTTGGGGTGCCTGGTTTATATCTCAATCAGGACCAGGGCACTATCTGCATAGAGTTTGCATGTCCGCCTGTGCTTATTTAGGTTTCCTCCCACACTCCAAAGACATACGGGTAGGTTAATTGGCTCCTGTCTATATCCGGCCTAGTATATGTATCCATGAGAGATAAGGATCTTAGATTGTAAGCTACCTGTGGGCAGCGACTGATGTGAATGTACACTATGTAAAAACACAGTATACATTTTTGGCACTGTATATATATATACCTGTAACAAATGACATACATTTTGAATGCAGTCTAAGGTTTACATTCAGATACCCTAAACAAACTGTGTTGCAGGATGTGGTGTAATATCTTCTCGCGCTTTTAAAGCAACCCTGTTGTGGCATTAAGGTTGTAAAACAGGCATACCTGCAAAATTAACCACTTCAAGACCAGGTGTTTAGACCCCCTTCCTGGCCAGGCCATTCATTAGATCAGGATCATCAAATAAAAATCCTCCTCTGTAATCTGCAGGGAAACCGCCACTTCCAGGAATGGCAATTTGATTGCTCGCTGCTGTCACTGGTTCCATCTTGACCTCTGCATCACTACTGTGTGCTGTAATGAAGGGACAAAGACAGTAAAGGAAAAAAAAGCTGCCAGGGTAACTACTGAGGAAGCGAAGACAAAAAGAAACGCTGTACATGAAGGTGGAGTGTGTGATTGGTCTTGGCAGAAATACAGTATAATGGGATTAGAAGAAATAGAGGAGGAAAAGGAGGTGATGGAGGTAGAGGTGAAGGAGGAGAAAGTGGAGGAGGAAGAAGAGGAGAAAGAGGGCACATCAGCAATGTTTGCCACCTACTACCTCTATGTTCATACTAATTTGAGGAAGGGAGGACAGCTGCTGCCTGCACTTCCTCCTGGCCATAGGACCCCCCTGTTTACTATTGACTTCCCTTCCCCTGCAATATGGAAGGGCAGGTAGCCAATGGCCATAGTTTTGTCTTTTGCAGCTATGCCTCCAGTGCCCCGACTATAATAAAATAAATAATGCTGAATTGCAGATGTGCCTGGCCTCTACTGTGTGCAGCTGAACCACTGCATCAATACCAAAAATACATAAGTAATAAAATAACTATAAATACATATAAAAATAACATAAGTAGAAAAAAAAGGGGGGGGTGCCTGGTCTGGTAATTTCCACTATATTATATAGGGGAGAGGTTGCAGTGCAAAGAGCTTGGGGTTCAGGGCTTGCAGAACTTTGGGGCGATTATTGTGTAAATATTTCAAAATCACAGCATTTTACACCTGATATGCTTATGTTATTATTAATCATCATACATAGAGGGGTGCATTGGTAGAATTTGATTTTTGAGTATAAAGGTCTGCTTTAAAGAAGACCTAGTATATAGTAAATATTTTTTCATGTTGAGTGCATGAATGCTAAGCAATGTGTAAATGTAGCACTTCCAGGTGTCTATTACATCTCACGGAGATCACAGCACTCCCTGACAATACCTTTATCTGTAGTTCTCTCCAGAAGGACACAGCCATCTTTGTTCAACCATCATCCACAACCAGCATCTACTTACTGAAGATAAGTACTCACTAAGATGCACACTCAGATGACACAATAATAATGTAAATATTGATGCCTGTGCAGTACTTAGAGAACTTTGCAACATTCTGACTCTGCTGTGTGACTTGCTACATTTTAGGGAGATATTTATGAAATATTTATGCTATTTTATACATTTATGATTATATTTTTCTATTGTGATGTGATATGTCATTTATCTATTTGGTCTTACTTACAGGTCCACTTTAAATTCTGATGTGCAGTGGGCAGCTTTGATTCTTGTATTGTAAAGGTACCCACAGACATGACATAAACGCCAGAAATAGAGATGAACATAGTTCACAAATAGCTGCAAATCAAGAAGATCAAGGGGAGCTGGCCACATTAGATTCTTTCCAGGTGAATAACAATTGAAATAACCAGCTCCACAGAGAATTGCAGAATGAATAAAAACAGGCCATGGGGATTCAATCATTAAATGATTCAGCAGCTAAGAAGGCACATATCTCAGAGAATCAGCAACTTTAAATTTGGTTTAAAAAAATCCATATTGCTGGCATGTGCCTTGATATACACAGATCAATGTGTTCATCTCTAGTTGGAAGTTAATAATGAATTCAGCCTGGTAATGCAGTTGTCAGCAAGCGTAAGCATTACACTTTTGAGTATTGGCATCTGAGAAGACATTTGGCCAGGGTGGAATTTGTATCGAAATATGAGATGTGAACTGTGCATGATGGGGGAACATTATTGTCTGTTTATAGAAACCCTGCAAACAAAATTCATATTAAAAAACACGCACTATTCATATTATTTATTTTAATTATAATTACAGTAGAATGGGTCAGAAACCTTAAAAGGATATTTTAATTGTAAGCAGGGCCCCCCTCACCATCTTGTCTTGAATTGTATTGTGATTGTAATGTCTTCCTTATATTGTAAAGCGCTGTGCAAACTGTTGGCGCTATATAAATCCTGTATAATAATAATAATACTGACAATGTTGACTTTGTCTTTAAAAAAAAAAAAATCAAAGGAACTAGAGCAAAGGAAGTGATTATTCAGCATGTGTGTGTGTACCAGGAAGTGGAATAGACAGCTGTCCCTCTCCACTGTATGAGTATATTGCTCCAATGAAACGTTGAAACTGCTGCTCTCTTCAGCATTCCATAGAGTCCTCCTCTCCCAATGGTTGTTGTCATGAATACAACCAAACACATGCCGCAGTGCTCATCATAAATATATTAGAATTGTTTTATTAAAATATCAGATAATTCACATAAAATAGTGCACTAATTGTGCACAAGATGTTCAAATGTGGAGAAATCCCAGTCTGATAACCAAGAGACGCCAGCTCCGAGTACCTCTTTCTTCTGGTTGTACACACGATTTGTACATTGTAATACATTTATTATACTGTATGTTTTGATACCCTTTTTACAAATTTCCCCCATTGTTCTTGTTTTCAAAGGATTTACACAGCAATATTGTTTCTAATCTTTTATTATTGACATTGTGGTGTGTTCTACACATTTTGTTTATGTTGCAAGTGTGGCACAGATTTTTTTAGCATCAGAATACAAGCCAGAGGTCAGCATCACCCAGGCAGCCAGGTACTGAATCAGCAGACAGAGGCAGTATCGGGAAGCAAGCCGTGGGTCAGTAACAGCTGGGAAGCGAGGTGCAAATCCAACAGACAGAAAGCAAAGTCCAATGTACAGACTGAGGTCACAAAGTAGACAAGAATCAGAAGCAGGTCAAAGGGGCAAGTCAGGTAAAACACAGGGGATAAAAACAGCAGGTTAGATCACAGGTATCATGAACTAGCTGAAGACACTTAGCAACCTGTACATGTCACACTCCAGTTTATGTAGGCTGTTTGGTCCAGAGCATGCATGCTAATGTGTGTGTGCATGTGCCTGCATGCTGAGGCACATGTACCTGCATCCTAGCACGTGTCTGCATGCTAATGCACGCTGGCCTGTGATCTTGTGGAGAGAGGCCATGAGCCCTAGTATGTGCATGTCTGGAGCATGCACTGGTCTTCTGGAGCTGGAATGCACTGAACTTTCCTTGCAGTTTCCTTAGTGCATTGGGTTGCCAATCAAAATGAATGGATCCACAATGCATGTATTGCGTTGCAGTAACACCCATATTAATGTGCCCATTAGCCCAATGCGAAAATGTGAATGGGCCTTAAAAAAATATTGAAAATGAGTTTTGAAATGACAATTATATATTAAAGCGTATGCAAGAATGTTTGTAAATTTGGTTTACTTTAAGGATCTTTGGAACCTTGTCCTTCTGCATGCGTGCCTGGGTTTCTTTAGCCCTAACAAAAACAGCTTTGTCATTAAAACATCACATCTACGACACTCCATCCAAAATCTTTTAGCTTCTGGTTAGTTATACTTTACAGTCTGGCCTTTAGATTTTCAGATACACACGTAAAATATGTCAGCTTGAAATCAGTAATCTTATCAATATGTTTAGAGCTGAACACCAGTCAGAATTTTTTTTTTTTTTAATTCTATAAAGTTGCTTCCATTTTGTTAGACCAGTGGCCGGTGTGCTGTCTAGTCCACCAGTCTAGTAACTTCCCCTGTGTAGTCCTTTACAGCAAGTGGTGGCATAATCATGTCCCCACTCGCTATAGTGGGTGAACCCGGGGGGTGTTGTACTCCCGGTCTGATCCACCCACTTTACATGTGGGTTTTGATTGACAGTCCAGGAGACTCCTGGTCTGTCATGCCTCCTTTGACCTCACATTGTGACTGACAGGTCAGGTGTCTCCTGGTCTGTCACGCCTCCTCATCTGTGATTGGCAGGCATGCAGGCTTATGAAATGAGCATTAGGTTAATTGTACATGCCCCTCCTTACAGTTTCCTCCATTTCCCTTTGGCTGATGGGAAATGTAGTTCTGTTTCACTGCACAGATGTGACGTGCAGCAAACTATATAATCATCTTCCTGGTGGCAGGAAAGAGCACTGTTTCAGTAGGAACTTGATGATGTCGCTGGCCGTTACAAGCATGGATTACGGGAGAAGTAAGACATTATCATTTAAACTTTCAATGTGGTTTAATAGATCTTACAGAGAGGGACTTGCAAATGCAATGATTAGAGGATCCTGGAGTTCTTCTATAAGGGCCCATTCACACCAGACGCTGCACTAATCGCACAGCACCTGATGTGTGGTGCCCCATCACAGTGCACAAGTGACATTTTATTCAATTCTACGGATACAGTTGTGCCGTGTCACATCTCGCTGCGCAGAAAAAAAGTACAGCATGGCTTATTTTTTTTCAGCACACACCACTGTGTTCCCACCATAGCACGGTGGTGTGAACCGAGCACATCCGTGACAAGACAAATTACCTGTTTAATAACTCTGGTGTTCTATTCAAGTAGCTGGTCAGGACAAAAAACACTTTCGAATGAAATTAGCAGACTTACAGGGTTATTCACAAAAGGGTGAAGAGTTTGGAGAAGGCAGGAGAATTGAACAATCTTGGAAAATATGGCGGATTTTGAGAACTTCTCCAATTCAGTTTACTTTCCAGGTCAGCTATCTTGTCCTAGATTGTTCAGGTCTCCTGCATTCTCCAAACTCTTCTCCCTTTTGTGAATAACCCTGTTAGTGATGTCAAGATTGAATGTTCTGATGAACGATTTCAAACGAAAGCTCAATCAGAATGCTAACAGTGTATGGCCAGCTTTGCTGGCTTATTGACAACAACAACACACTCCCTGTGTGGCTGATAACTTATCTCAGATGTTAAGCTGGAGCAGTAGTTGTGGTGGTTAAACTACTCTGCCTTGAGGGCTTGTTCACACCAAGCACGTTCCAGGAGCAGAGCAGAGCAGTTACAGACCTAATTAAAACTGCGTCCTATGTATTTCAATGGAATTTTGGGCTCTAGTTCGCACCATAGCGTTCAGTTCCAGACCATGTAAACAAACTGCAGCAAGCCCTATTTTACCTGCTCTGGAACGCATGCAAATGCATCAAAAACGCACTAAAAGCCCATTTTAAACGAAAATTCTTTTTTTTAAAACCAAAAACGGCCCGGAACGCATCAAAAATGCGGCAACAAAACGCGATATAATACACTGCAATGCATGTGCAGAAACTCATTTGGTGTGAACAAGCCCTTATAGGCTTATCTATAGAGCAGACATAATCTGGAGCAGTTGTTCATAGTAGCCAAGCAGCTTCTGTCTTCAGTTTGTTCAGTTAAACTCTGAAAATGAAAGATAGAAGCTGCTCCACATTAAATCCCCCATTCTACTTTAATACATTATCTCTTCCAGGTGCTATGAATACATTTTCTTCAAAATGTTAAACACCCAGTTTAGACCATCTAATAAGCAAAAACTGGTGTGGACCAGACCCATTCCATTGGCATAGCAGCCCCTCCATGGGGTTAAATATTTGTCTTTCTGAGTTGTAATACATCTGTGGGAATAAACAGTTTAGGATTCACATAGAATTAAGTCACTCTCAGAATCAAATCAAGTGCAGTGTGCTTACACGTCCTTCTGATATAATCTCCTTTTGAGTAGCTCAAGAGTTGCCTTTCACTGGTATTCAGAAGAAAAGCAGTGCAGACACATACTGTGAAAATGTCAATGTACATGATGACTAAAAACACAAAATGCACAGCTTACCCCTGCCACGCATCCTTGTAATCCACATTCGGTGCATGGCTAACCCTCTTTTGGAGTAAATGTCTCCCAAAAAAAAGGCACAAAATCCTTTTCCAGAGGAAATCAAATTCTAGGGATGCACTGATACCGATACTAGTATCTGTATCGGTGCCAATACTGGGCAATTTCATGAGTACTTTCAATTTCAAAATACATTCGGCTGATGTAAGGTCCCACGCTTGCTGGGCACTTCATGGCAGCTGTTTACAGCGCCAGCCACACATCTCCTTCTTCCCGCCGCCCACACCTACGAGACACCGCACACAGCCATGGTGAGACAACGCACAGCCTACTGAGGCCCCACACAGCCCTGGTGAGTAACACAGAGTATGCAGCCTCATATTATTCTGCATTGGTGTACAATGTATTGCTGGAATTTGTAGTACTCTATGGCTGATGTTATTATTCTGCATTGCTGTATATAGGGATGCACTGATACCGATACTAGTATTTGGGCGAGTACTCATACTTGCCCAAATGCTCCGATGCCTAGCCTGATACTTCCTGTATCAGGAAGCTGGGCAGCACGTCATTACACACTGCCCGGCTTCCTAATTGGCCAATCAGGAAGCTGGGCATATCGGCCGAAGCTACGGCTAGATCCTTCGTCAGCTTCGTGAATAGACCCCATAGTTCTTGCTAATCGGGAAGCCGGGTGGCGAGTCTTTACACACTGCCTGGCTTCCTGGCTAATCAGGAAGCCAGGTGGCAAGTCATTACACACCGCCTGGCTTCCTGAATCGGACTTCCGGTACTCGGTATCGGCGAGTATCGAAAAAAAAAATATCGCTACTTGGTATCGAAATACTGGTATCGGTGCATCCCTGGCTGTATAATATATAACTGGGGTTTTTATCCTCTATAGCTGGTGGTATTCTGCATTGCTGTATAATATATTGCTGGGATTTGTAGTCCTTTCTAGCTGGTGGTATTCTGCATTGCTCTGTAATGTATTGCTGGGATTTGTCCCTTTACAGCTAGAAGTCAGCGGCAGAACTACCAGGATTGCAGTGTTTGCAGGTGCGACCGAGCCCTGACACTTTATCACTGTCCTAAAATCATTAGTCTGTATTTTAGAAAAACTGTCACATGACCCCAAAAAATGTATCAGTATTTGGTATTGGTACTTGAGGAAAAGTATCAGTACTCATAGTCGGCCTGGAAAAAATGGTATTGGAGCTCCCTATCAAATTCTATTCCTCAAGCTTCTGTACAAAAAACAACCAATGCCTTACTCGTACTTAGTTACCAGCTATGGTGGTTTTTGCAGTTTTTGTAAAAATACCCATGTGCATGATACCTTGCATGACAACATCAGCAGATAGATCGATCTTCTAGTAGAGCTACAAAGGTGAGGACAGAAATAATTCTGTAATTTTTGTACAATTTTTGTAAAAGAAAAAAAAAAAAGGAAAGAAAACCTTTAATTCTATGCATTACACAAGCCATCTATCAGGTCGCATTATTTAATATCGCTCAATCTACTCCAGATTTAAAAATAAAACATAATTTGTTACGTGTTCAAATAAAATAGAAGATATTTTTGTATTATGCTACTGTATATAACTTCTTACTGTGTCATCATTTTAAATCAGCCTGACGTGTGTAGACCTTTCATCAGATATAAACAAACATCTAGAAATGGCTTGAGCTCCACAAGGCCGAAAATGAGATTTTCTGAATAAATAAATCTGAACGGTTTGTACATATTACATATTCTCCAAATTCTAGGATATTTCTGATTCGTGTCACATAAGATTATGTAAACTGACTATTAAGAAGAAGTATAGCAAGTAGAAATTATTAATAGAGAATACATATAGAATATGGCCCGAAGTAATAACCTCTGGGTGTCCGGGCCCTTCTCATAATATTATTTTTTTTTTTATATATATTTTTTTTGCGTGGATCGTTCATATATTGTTATATATTTTGATGTCTTTACACAGTGGTTGAAATTCTTTTTGTCCCAATCACTATCTGTTTTTCCACAGCACAATTTAATTATTAATTTAATTGTTTCTTTCATGATCCTATGTAAGATATATCACTTGGTTTAGGGCTAGACCGCCTAAACCCTAATTTCACTATATCACTTGGTTGCACTAAGTTTCATATTATTTATACCTTTAGCGCTTTGATATATATTTTTCTCGATCGTTGAAAGGATTCTTCCATTCTCTTTTAGAGCTGCTTTAGGTTTTAATTTACAATACATATTTCCACTTTAGTCTCTTTTTTCCAGAAGCGCGGATTATCCATTTTTCATAATATTAATCCCTGGTGGTCTAGTGGGTCCCCCCCCCCATAAGTAACTATAACCCCAGCTGGTCTAGTGGGTGTCCTCCCATAGTAATAATCCCTGGTAGTCTATTGAGTGCCCCCCCCTATGGTATTAAACCCTGGTGGTATAACGGGTGCCCCCCCATATTAATAATCCCTGGTGGTCTAGTGGGTGTTCCACCATAGTAATAATCCCTGGGGGTCTAGTGGGTGCCCCCCATAATAATAATCCCTGGTGGTCTACTGGTTGCCCCCATATGAATAATCCCTGGTGGTCTAATGGCTGTTCTCCCATAGTAATAATCCCTGATGGTCTAGTGAGTGTCCTCCCATGGTAATAATCCCTGGTGGTGTAGTAAGTGTCCTCCCATGGTAATAATCCCTGGTGCTCTAGTGGGTGCCCCATAATAATAATAATCCCTGGTGGTCTAGTGAGTGCCCTCCCATAGTAATAATCCCTGGTGGTCTAGTGAGTGTCCTCCCATAGTAATAATCCCTGGTGGTCTGAAGGGTGCCCTGCCATAGGAATTATCCCTGGTGGCCTAGTGAGTGTTCTCCCACAGTAATAATCCCTGGTGGTCTAGTGAGTGTCCTCCCATGGGAATAATCCTTGTTGTTCTAGTGCAGGGGCGCCCACTATTTTTCGTCTGGAGATCTACTTTTCACATGACGAGCTCATTGAGATCTACCAATGAAAAAACACCTGCATTCAGAGGCGGGAGGGGGCGTAGGCAGGCCCCTCGCCCACAGTGCGATCGCCTGCATTAGTGCCTGTGTTCCAGTCCAGTGTCCCCCGCCGCCGGTTCCTTCACTTCTTCTCGGATCCCCACTGGGGAGAGCAGCGGGGATCCAGAAAAGCGGCGGGAGAGGACATGGCGATCTACCAGTGATTGCTACGCGATCGACTGGTAGATTGCGATCGACCTTGTGGGCACCCCTGTTCTAGTGAGTGTCCTCCCATTGGAATAATCCCTGGTGGTCTAGGTAGTGTCCTCCAATGGGAATAATCCCTGGTGGTCTAGTGAGTGTCCTCCCATGGGAATAATCCCTGGTGGTCTACTGGGTGCCCCCCATAATAATCCCTGGTGGTCTCGTGGGTGCCCCCCATAATAATAATCCCTGGTGGTCTACTGGTTGCCCCCATATGAATAATCCCTGGTGGTCTAATGGCTGTTCTCCCATAGTAATAATCCCTGATGGTCTAGTGAGTGTCCTCCCATGGTAATAATCCCTGGTGGTGTAGTAAGTGTCCTCCCATGGTAATAATCCCTTATGGTCTAGTGAGTGCCCCATAATAATAATCCCTGGTGTCTAATGGGTGTCCCTCCATAATAATCCCTTGTGGTCTAGTGGGTGTCCCCCCATAATAATGATCCCTGGTGGTCTAGTGAGCTCCACTGTAATAATAATAATCCCTGGTGGTCTAGTGGCTGTCCTCCCATAATAATAATCCCCGGAGGTCTAGTGGGTGTCCCACCATAGTAATGATCCCTGGTGGTCTAGTGGGTGCCCCCCATAATTATATTCCCTGGTGGTTTGGTGCCCCCTCCCCATAATAATCCCTGATGGATGGTCTAGTGGCAGTCCGCCCATAATAATCATCCCTGATGGTCTAGTCGGTGTCCTCCCATAATAATAATCCCTGTTGGTCTAGTGAGTGCCCCTATAATAATAATCCCTGGTGGTCTACTCAGGCCTTCTTAAACTTTCTCCACTCGTGACCCCTTTTTGGCAGAGGACATTTTTAAGGGACCCAAACATCCTCCTCCCGTCCCCTAGCGTAGTCAGTGTCTCTCCCCCCCAGCTCTGGTTTTTAAAGGGTTATACAGATACAATGTCGGCTGTTCAACAAAACTTTACTCTTCCGGAAGTTTCAAGCTATGAGTCTCATTTATAAGGAAACATGCTCACAGAGAAAGAAAGGAACTTATTTGACAGCTGAAAGGAAGTACTATCCGAGCACCTCCTGACCCGTGTTTGTCCTGTCCAGCGCATCCTCCTAGCTCCGCCCTTTCCCCTTTATTCAACGCCTTTCACCTTCTTATACGGCCACGCCCCCTACGTGACGTACAGGTCGCTCTGCCGTCACATCTAGCAGCGTACACAAGCTCCCCGGTCAGAAGTGAGTATTGGGTTAGGTGGAGAGCGGGGAGAGTTGGAGAGCTCTAGAGCTACAGGTTGCTGACATCTGGGCACACAGTGTGCATGGAGTCTCCGTGTATATGTAATGGTCTGCAGCACGTCACCCTGCCAGTGGAGCAGCTTCTCTTCAATCACAGAGTGCTTCTGACTTACTAATCACACACATGCCGCTGTATCCAATGTACTGCAGCCACAGGAGGAGGGGGAGAAGGGGGCTGGGTGTCTAAGAAAAGAGAAGGGGCAATGACAGGAGCAGGGAGCTGGGTGGGTGTCTTAAGGAAGAGAAGGGGCAATGACAGGAGGAGGGAGCTGGGTGTCTTAGGGAAGAGAAGGGGCAACGACAGGAGGAGGGAGCTGGAAGTCTAAGGAAAGAGAAGGCAATGACAGGAGGAGGAAGCTGGGTGGCTTAGAGAAGGGGCAATGACAGGAGGAGGAAGCTGGGTGTCTTAGAGAAGGGGCAATGACAGGAGGAGGAAGCTGGGTGTCTTAGAGAAGGGGCAATGACAGGAGCAGGGAGCTGGGAGTCTAAAGAAAGAGAAGGGGCAATGACAGGAGCAGGGAGCTGGGAGTCTAAGGAAAGAGAAGGGGCAATGCAAGGAGGAGGGAGCTGGGAGTCTAAAGAAAGAGAAGGGGCAATGACAGGAGGAGGAAGCTGGGTGTCTTAGGGAAGAGAAGGGGCAATGACAGGAGAAGGTGGCTGGGAGTCTAAGGAAAGAGAAGGGGCAATGCCAGGAGGAGGGAGCTGGGAGTCTAAGGAAAGAGAAGGGGCAATGACAGGAGGAGGAAGCTGGGTGTCTTAGGGAAGAGAAGGGGCAATGACAGGAGAAGGTGGCTGGGTGTCTAAGGAAAGAGAAGGGGCAATGACAGGAGGAGGAAGCTGGGAATCTCATGTCTTTGGAAAGGCAATCACCTAGGCTGTCCCCTCTCCACCCACTGCTTGCATCCTTCATCTCTCCTCCCCTCTCTGGGGTGACAGTAGGAGTTGCACTTACACGATGTGTTGGGGGCTGGTCATAACAATCCGGTATAACACCCTTTTTTCTGTCTTTGTCCACAGCAGCTGGTGAACATGGCAGAACAGCCAGTGTGTGCAGCACAGGTGAACAGCTGCCCTGCCAGTCAGAACAGCTGCAGCGGAGCACTAGGGAGTTGTGGTGGCAGCAGCAGCAGTGTGCCCGTTCTATTCTGCTTCTCCGTGTTTGCCCGGCCTTCTTCTGTGCCACACGGCACCGGCTATGAAGTCTTGATCCAGAAGTTCCTCAACCTGTACGGGGATCAGATCGACATGCATCGGAAGTTTGTTGTGCAGCTCTTCGCTGAGGAATGGGGGCAGTACATCGACCTACCCAAAGGCTTTGTGGTCAGCGACAGGTGTAAAGTCCGCCTGGTACCACTGCAAATTCAGGTCAGTGCCAATGTAATGCCTACAGGTGTGCCATGGATGTCATATGCAATTTGATTTGCAAATCTCACAGTCATGGAGCTTGCTTTAAAATGAAACTCTATCTGAAACTGATATTTTAGTTCTGGGTAGATGCTGGTAGGTTTCATTATCCGCCTGCCTCTGTTGGAGCCTTCAGCACCAAGATCTCGTCACTATTCCTGGGTCACCCATGAGGGCATCTTGCTCTGAATACAGTAGAACAGGTGAGAGTCCGTCTACAGTAGACATGGGACTTCAGGGTCAGAAAGAACAGAGCCGTCAACCCTGACAGGAAAATCTTTTTCCGGAGAGCTCAAGAAATGACAAGGTAATGCAGCCCTCCGGGGTCCATCCATAACTAACGCATCTGTCTTGGGTAGAATGAATGACAACAGAGAGCAGCTAAGTCATTCTGTTTTTAGGCAGTTAATGTGTCAACATTCCCTTTCATTAATGAGTAGTATTGTCATAGAGATCTTTCATGCCAAGGACTGAAATACAGGCTGCATCAATATCGTGTAAAAGTAGTCCAGCTTGTTTCCTTGGTATCTAAGGCACTGATGATTATTTCTCTTCCAGCGTTGCTTGCTTTTAATAAAAAAAAAGATCTGCATGCTGCTGCCCTGAATAATTCTCAGTGGTTGTCTTCAGACGGTAATAAGACAGAACAGTGGAAAGAATCGTCCGGAAATTAGTGGGTTAAATGCGAATACAGTAGATCTGTACTGTATTTACTGTAATGTAATAAATGCATTCTGCAGATAAGAGCTGCAACCTACGGGGTATTTCAAACCACAAAAGAGCCTTTAAACCCTCCTTTTTATTTAACTTTCATGCATTAAAATGTAATTGTCCTTTTTTGTCTTAATGAGTTAATTAGGATGAAAGCTTTTCAGATTGCGAAAAGTTGAAAAGCAATCATTCAGAAACATCTGCTTATGAATTTTATAGAATACACGTTATGTATTCTATAAATGTCATTGTATTATGTATTGTATGAAATATTATATAAAGAAATGAGCTATGTAGAAGATATTTATGTAAGATATCATATTCTCATCCCGTTCTTTAATCTGTATATGAGATAGACAGACTGACGTTTATGTTTACTTCCTGAAACTATACTGTTCCCGGTACCAACTGTACATACATTGGCAATCTATACATGCTATAAGTATGGTCACCATGTGGCTTTATATGATGACCACACCAAGACAGCAGATACAAATGCATTTTTCCCCATTAGAACTGTGTGATATGTACATATTCCTGTAGTTCTGAATGCTGGCATCAGAAAGGAGAGTACACATCTTGCGCTTCCTGTGGGAAGAATGATTGATAGATTTGGTTCCTGGGGCTTAGTTTCATAAAACTTTAAACCCACCAGCTTATAGTTGTTACCCAGCGTTACAATATGAACATGCCGATGTTGCTCATCCAATCGGTTTCCAGCTCTCATTTTTCTAGTACAAGACAGAACAGGCTAGGAAAGATGCAAATAGGTTGCCGCGGGCAACATATTTCCTTTAGTGAAGCATATGATATTTCATCAAAGCATAGATATAAAACACTGCTTCTCCACGGCTTTAGCAGCAGAAAGACAGCTGGGTGCTCGCCAGCAGGAGTGTGTCCCCGCTCCAACCAAACAGGTACTGTTTTTTTTGGCGTATAAGCCGACTGGGTGTATAAGGGGATGCCTTAATTTTCCAGTTAAAACATAGGTTTTGGTCTATACTCGTTGTATAAGACAACCCCCCCTTCCGAGGCTTCATATTTCCTTCTTGCTGGAGCCATGATAGGGTCTTGTCTACCAGCCAAATACACCCACTAATCTGACAGCCCGCTGGATGTGCGATAATACTGTATGTACGGTAGCTTCAGCTACATACAGTATACCGCGCTGAGCCAATCACGGCGAGCGATGTATTCTATTAATGAATACAAAGCCTGTTCGGATTGGCAGAGGATGTGTACATCGCTCGCCGTGATTGGCTCAGCGCGGTATACTGTATGTAGCCAAAGCCACCGTACATACAGTATTACCGCACAAAGTTCACATTGTATACCCGGCGTACAAGACGAACCCCGATTTTCGGGGGGATGTTTTTAAGTATAAAAAGTCGTCTTATACGCCAGAAAATACAGTATATGGTAAAGGAAGAATTTGGCCACACACCGTTCCACACTGAATACGTTTATTAAGTAAGAGCTGCTGCTGCAGACTTGTGTTGAAGGGGTGTCCTTACTTAATATTCAGAAGTCATTGACTAGTATGTAGGGACAAAAGTATATAAAAGTTCACTTGTTATCTAAGAACCCTGTGTAGGTTTCTGTATACCAGTCCTATCAATTATGCCCCTAGAGAGATCTCCGATGCATCATGAACCTGTTGAGCCAGATGAACCATAAACCTGGCTCAGTGCCTGGACCTCTATTACGCCGGTCAATGTTATATCTATTTTTCCACTGGACGCCCATCCTGCAGTGTACAGGCATGACAACAAGTTCCATATTAATAAATAGGAGAGCTGTGTCGGCTCTCTCATTAATTTCTATAGCACTTGTAAGTGTGACTGCAGCACAGGCCACCAGCAGAACAATAGAGGTTAACCTGGCTTGTGGTAGAGGGCTGCAAAATAGAGAGCAGATCCGCCTTGCATCTGTCTGTGAGGGCATAATAGATAGGAGAAGGGTGGAAAAACCCATGCAGGATTTTTTGTTAAAAACTAACCTATTTTAAATAAGTGGATCAGCATGCCAGTCAGGCCACTAGCATTTTCAGAAGATGTGAGCAATAGCGACCTCCATATTTCCATTAAGTAACTTTCCATTAGGCTGCTTTGCTTCTTGCTCAGGGCATTGCTGTATAGGCTCAGCGTGTGGCTGTGGGTCCCTGTAGGACCTGCTTCTTCCCAGTGCTGAAGACAGGCACTCCCTTTAGGTTGCTGAAGAAGGGTAAATCTGCCAATTAATAAAGCTTTTACCTTTCAGTCATGTAAACCTAGTCTACCTTTTTTTAAGTGTCTGTTATTGGCACTGATCTCAGGCAGGAAATAAGTTCCTGTCTGATCTGCACTGAAGTAACTCACTGATAGAGCAATTTGGTAAGTGAAGATTCTGATTATTACAAATTCCCAGAGGTAACTGGCTTTCTAGATGAGTTTATTCTCCCAGTATGTGCCTTGCTGTGTGTTCTAAGACTACATGTGATACGTCTTTGAAAGTCTTTATCCAATTAAAGTAAAAGCCTCCGTATAGCTCTAAATATAGATATCCTTTGAATATCAAACTGAAGATCTGCATATCCAAAATGCATCATGCAGCACTTTTCTACAACACATTGCAATGTAGCTCATTAGTGGGAACAGGTATAGTTGAAAGCAATTTACATAACAAAAAATATGCCTCTGGGATATATAAACAATTTATTGGTACAAAAAAACATTTATTATCCAAGTTACATGGCAAGTCCTACAAAAAAAGAATTATTTGAACACAATATTGTTACATTCCATACCACCAAAATACACATTTATCCAATATGAAATATATATATATATATATTTTACATCTATGGACACTTTTGCGCAATCCCGAGTGTGGCTTAAGGGTTACAGCTTTTGGTACTGAAAATTAACCCCGAGCCACACTCGAATACCGCCAGGGACATATTTTTAACGGTTATAAGATGTGCAATTGTTGAAACTATAACAATACAACTCGAGGTATCTCAAATTCCATTCTGCCATGTGTTGTAATCCAATTACATAAATTATCACATACATTATAGGTTAGAAGGTAGGTTGGAAATTATCATATTTTTACATATGTTTAAGGATGGTTTCTTCCATGTCGTTAGGATTAATTTTTTGGCATAAAAATAAACAGGGTTATTCACAAAAGGGTGAAGAGTTCAGTTCTCCTGCCTTCTCCAATCTAGGACAAAATAGCTGAACTGAAAGTGTGATGAATTGGAGAATTTTTCCAAATAAGCTATTTTAGCCTAGGCTGTTCACTTCTCCTGCCTTCTCCAAACTCTTCACCCTTTTGTGAATAACCCTGAAAGTGTTAGAGTAATGGCGGTGTTAGGCATTATGGGAGATTTACAATTATCTAAGAGGCAGTTTTATTTTCAGTACATATAGGGAGACCCTGGGGCTATGGAAATTAAGTAATTAATCTCTGATCAGAAGTTTTGGATAACCGGTCCAACGACATCCATGGACAAGTTGGAAGGACCTAGTTTAAGTCTGGCTGATGTATATTGTGCTTGGTGGAACAGTTTCAATTGAATCTGGTGGAGCTATTTTATAGAAAAGGAAGACTAATGCTCTGCGTTTGGAACAATTTAAAATTTAGGAAGCAAGAGGATTAACCTTAATGGAGGGTGTTGTCTAGTGTTCACCAGATAAATTCCTTACAATATGGAGGAACAGAGACAGGTATAAAGTAAAGAGGTACCTTGAGCAGAAGAGACTCAGCATCTGTAGATAATATTGTGTAGAGATTCACAGGAGCTGATGATTGCAGCTTCAGAGCCTTTTTTCATCCTTTGTTGAATCTCAGCACTTCTGATTTCCTACAGCCACTTCTTGTCTACATTCATGCACTTAAGTGATAGCTCCATGACATTTCTCTGGGTGGGTTTCTTGATGGTGATAAAAGTGGATCATGGCAGGATTACCAGGGATTTATTTTAATGAAAACTGCAGAAAAAAAAATGAAAATTACTTTTGTTAAATTACATTAACATGCTAAAAGCTTGTATGAGATTTCAGTGTTTTGGTTTACATGTATAATGGGAATTCTGGGGGTGCTGCTGATCCGTACCACAGTCAATAGAGTACAGTAAAAGTGCAGGCAGGGCACTGAACAAAATTGAAGTGAAATAGTTTGATAAATATGTGTAATTATAGCAGATTACATTGTATTCTGTGTAAATGTCATGTTTGAACTTCCCGCCGGCTCCGTCCCCCGCTGTAACGCCCGAAAACGAAACTGGGCGAACACAGCAGAGGACACCGCGGGCTCGCAGGGACAAGGTAAGTGACACTTTTGTGCAATCCCAAGTGTGACTCGGGGTTACAGCTTTTGGTACTGAAAATTAACCCCGAGCCACACTCGGTAATACCGCCAGGGAGGTTAAAGTAGAATTAAAGTCTTTTTTTGGCATCTATCTACTGCTAGTAAACAATAGATATATGCCCCAACAATAAAAAAAGTTGGCAAATACCAATAAACTTCCCTGTGTCAACGTCACTTGGTCCTGTTGCAGGAGTCACAGCTCCCGAACGTTGTGAAGGAGGAAGTGTGGGCTGGCGCATACACAGTCCAGAGCATTGGAGGGGCGGGGAAGAGAGCGGCACAGAAGCTGAATGGATGCAGCCGTGAGCGTGCACGTCAGACAGACACCATGGGACCTGAGAAATCTGCGCTGTATCAGAGACTGGCACCAGCGCTGGAAGGACTTTGAAAAACGAGTGGAAGGAAGAAGCTGTTCAGATCAAGAGGCATCACATAGGCTAAGTCCTTTAAAACAGCATTGGGCAGAGGGGGAATTGTAGCTTTCATGTCACTTTAAGTACTTTTGGTTACACTTTAATGTCTCTGCACCCTTGGATTAGGAGGTTTGTAAGTTTTTAGTCCATCATATTCTAGTACAAACAGCTTTAAGAGTTATTTGTATGGAATTTACTGGACTGAAATCCAGGCTAAAAAAGTATTGGTTTGATAGAGGCATATGTATTCTTACCTGAATCTTGGGGTACTTTGTGTATTTCTTTGTAGTTATCCAGCATGAAGAAACCTCTGCACTTTGCCTTTGCAGGACTTTCCTTTTATAAAGACTGGTCACGTCTTCCTGTGTGGGGTGACTGGTGTTATATCTGCCCCTTGTAGTTTTCTGCAGGCTGCCTATAGTGAGAGGACTTGCTGTAGCTATTGAAGAATTTAGAATATGCAGGAAAATTACTCGTTATTACTGTAACCATTCAATGGATTGGAATATCTTCATAAAAATAAACATTTCTCTGTCAACCTGGTGTTAGTATTTAAAAAAAGATTACTGGAAGAAATGGCTTAAATAGGAGAAACAACCTCCTCATAGCTCATAGTATTTAATCCAGAGAGTCAACATGGCAGCCAGGCAAATAGGATTTTCAGGGGAAAAGGTCAGCAATGATCCTCTTTCTCTCTTGATAGGTGTCCTTTAAAAGAGACCTGCATTGAGAGGCATATGCCAGCTGCCGTTCCTGCTCTCCCTGTCTGAAAATGCTAGGTTACTGGCTGTCTCTGGCTTTATTTCTTTGAGCCACTAACTAAAGCAAGAAGTCAGAATTTTGCATTCAGTCCTAAAGGGACCTGCTGCTCAAAGCCCGCAATCGTCTCTGTGGATTTCAAGGTGCCGGTCAATGGAGCTGTCCAGCGCTCCTCACTTGGAATGAACAAACAAGCCGGGCGCACTCCAGTGACATCATCGTTCACAAAACTTTATTGTTCCAGGACAAGATCGTAAAAGAATCTGCCCAGACCAAGCCTTACTATGGCATGTTTCACCCAAAAAGGGCTTAATGATAGATATGGGGGCAAGTTGGGGAGGAACCTTTTTTTATATAGCATTTACAAATTAAATATGGTGGTCTTAAAAGCACATGCACCTAAAAATTCAGTAAACGCATAACAACATAATGATCATTAAAGATGCATGTGCTTTCAGGTAAGACTATATATACACATGCATATGTGACAAAAGTGACTCTAATAACCAACTAATGTAAACATGGCAAAAATGGAACAAAGTTTTGTGACCGCTAATGTCATTGGAGGGTGACCAGCTTAAGGCCCCATTCACACCATGGTGGTTCGGCCACATGGATCCGCTGACATGAACGATCTCATACATTGCTACGGGGTTCGTTCATGCGAACGCTAGATCCAAACTGCTCCCTAGCCCTTTTTTGCCCCACTGATCAGTGCGGTTTGGGGCATTTTTTATTGCGTTTCAGCGCTGAAACGCAATTAAAAACTCCCAAAACCTCCCTTTTTGAAACCGCACTAATCCACAGCCGCCCTGGTGTGAATGGGCTCTAATTGTACATTCGCTAAATTCTGCAAAGTTGTTCCCACTCAGTGACTTGGACAGTATAGAAGCATTTGGAAGTGTATGGCAGCCAGCCAACTTGCATAGAACAGCAGTGGTGGTTTACATTTTTCTTGTAGTACTTAGGTGTGTGTTTTGTTTTTTTTTTTTATACACGTGAAAGCAATTGGGTATTGCACCGCGCCCGCAGAGCGATTGGACGCGTGGCAAAACATTGCCTGTGTTCCGTTCCACTGCAAACGCAAAAAAAGAGCATGCAGCATTTTTTTGTGTTTGCAGTGGAACGGAACGCAGGCAATGTTTGCCATGCCTCCTATCGCACTGCGGGGGGTGTGTGACTGCGGTGCCATTGAGTTCAATGCACCGCCACGCCCCCTCCCGCCCCAGAACGCAGGGGGAAGCTTTGTGAGCGATTTGGTGTGAACAAGCCCTTATTTTGAATAGGATACTCTGATTACATTTTATTTTTATAAGACTTCTCTTATTTTGGTCTGTAAATACACTATTGAACGTTTTTTTTTTTGTTATATCTGCTTTGATGCATGCAACAACCAAATAAATAACAATTGCTCTTACCACAAACCAGGTGCTCTCTGCCTTTGCTGCAAGCTACAGAACCTTTCCCCTCTGTTGAGTTGAAGAGATGAGGAAAGGTTTCTCTAGGCCTGACCTAGGGTGACCACGCTGCTTTTCCACAGAGATAGTATGGTGAGTGATCATTGTCATCCTATGACAGTACCGTATTACTGGCAGAATCACCAGATCAATAAGATGGAAAAATAAATGCACCTTCCACATCAAAGAACTGGGAAGCTGTAATATATACATTTTCTTTCCCCTGGATTTTGGATTTGCTTTAAAAGAATACAGATAGACAGATTTGTCACAATCCCCGTGCTTTTGCGGAGTCATATAAATTGCTTTTGACAGACTTTTAGAGCAGAGAGAGATAATCATCAGGGACAAGAAACTAAAATTTGAAATCTAGCACAGTTCACATAAATAGACACAGCCACTTTGCAATTCAAACAGTTACATAAGGTAGAAAAAGGAGATTCTGTAATAAGAAAAAAAGAGCAGTGGTCATTATATTTTAGCTCAGTATTTGAATAAAAATACTTGGCATATGTCATTTTTGACTATAAACTTTAGACTATAGTATAGTTCTTCACTTTGCAGTATGTGTACAAGAAATTTCTCTCTATTTCTATACACGAAGAAAGTGATATTAAAATCAAAAATGTTTTAACCTATTTTGAATGTTGATTAAATCCATTACAATGGATGCTGCTTCTTGATATTTTAAAGTTTTAGATTTCTGTAGAATCAGCTGGTCCCCTGAGCACTGGTCCTGATATCCTGTTTCGGGGTGGATTCTTTCCCTTGCAGAGTTCTATGGAGTCACCCTTGTGTTTTCTAGTAAGCTTTGTGTGTCTCCACAAAAACACAGTCACAGCAAGACACTCCCCTCATAAGCTAGTAGATGCTCAGCTTCTGGAGACAGCTCTGTCCCTTGTGATCGTGTACTGGACAGGAAGTTCAAGGAAGTTGAGCTGAGAGTTTTGGATCCAACTGTTTAGAAACTTGATGGTCAAAAATGTACAGAAATTGGCTGCTAGGCTGGAGCATGTTACCATGGGACGACTTTACATGCTCCCCAAATCCTAGAAGCACTGGGTATTGTTGCCAGGTGCAGCAGGGGCAGGATTGATGGGGGGGCGCTGTTGGAGTATTATCGAGGGGGGGCACTTTTCAAGCATACTGTCACCTTGCTCTGAATGAGTAAAATGACAATGTCTCTTTAATCTTCCAATCACACATAAATCAACACGTCTTAGTTAGGTTCTGGCGCAGTGTTATTGTGTTATGTATAATATTTTGCTTCAGAGCCCCAGATTCCCATTGATTCTTTTATTTCCCAGGTCCTCTGAGTTTATTTCTGAAAAATTCTCATGGTCTCCGGTTCCATGAATCACTGTTGTCTGTTTTATTGCTGTCAAAAAATATAGCTATAATTTTCATTCTGTTTAAAATCTAAGATGAGCTTTGGAATGTGTTCTCTTAACAAAGCTTGTTTTAGTTCTTTTATTGAGATAAAACATGCAATATCGTACATTTACCCCTTAGTGACTGGACATGTAAAATACAGCATATCATTGTAAAGCTTTTTATTTCTATGGGTGTTTTGTTTTTTTTGTTAACTTCCAAATAAAATTTTCTAATACTTGTCAGAGTTTCTTTTGGGTATTCGGATATAAAACCTCCTTTTAAGGTTAGGCTTGACAAATTATTGTAAAATTCTGGAATAAAAAAAATACTGTAGAAGCCAGTAGGTTCATAAGGACTGCACAAACGGTGCTGGCAGCACATATGAAAGTAGGAGCTCATGCCCCTCAGACAAAGCAGTGACCCTGCTATTCTGCAGGCTGACATACCCCTTCTGATCACTGTTGTATTCAACAGTGCTCATGCGTCCTTCAGCAGTGTGCGGGGGGATGTCAGACTGCTGCTTTGCATTAGAGAGCCACAGTCCCGACTCTTTTATGTGCTGCCAGCACAGGTTATTTTAGCCCTTGCTACAGCACTTAACAGGGTAATGTGTATATGTGTATACATATGTATGTGTGTGTGTGTGTGCATGTATGTATGTATGTATGTATGTATGTATGTATAGATATAGATATATATATATATATATATATACTGATATACTGATATACTGTAGATTGCAATGTTTAGAAATGCTCATTCATGACTGATTCCAAGTTGGGAAACGTGTTTCTATTAAACCAAGCTCTAAGAAAGCTAGATTTAAAAGCTTCAAGTGCATTGATCTTTGTCCAGCCATGTCATTCCTCTCTATGACCACAAAACCTACAGGGTACAGCCTAAATTGCTACAGCTATTGTTTTAATCATTTTTTTGTATTTGCAATTTATCTACTAAGCACAGGCACAGATGGAACTCTTTTTTGGTTATTTTTATCTTTTGTTCCTGTTATGAATTGACCTCCTTGTGCATCAGCTGTAGCTTTCATCTTTCCTGGGAGATGCAGTCCCAAGTGTGTCAGCATCTCTTTGCAAATTACCGGAAATAATAAGTAAAGCAGTATCCTGTTTCACTGATTGTAATATCTTTATTACCACTCGATTAATGATAGCTGACAAACTTTTTAGAAAAAAAGCAAATAATATAACCTACCAGCATCGCTGACTAGAAACGCGGGATAAAGTAGGCTATGCCATGCTCATTTCTACAACACTTTTGTGTTGTTGTTTTTTTGTTTGTTTGTTTTTTAGATGTTGGGCCCAAAAAATTTTTTTTTTGGTTCTGTAATCTTTTGAAGGTTAAATCCACCAAATACCAATTTGAGTTCTGAGCCAGTTGAAAGTGTGTACTGTCTTCTCATGGGGAATCCGGTGGCAAGATATTCCTGACAATATTTCTGTAGAATTGCAGCTGCCATTACAAAGCGAAATCGCCTTTATGTTGAAAAAACAAATGTTGATGGAATCCAGCAGAAAGAATGTGGCACCTACTAGCTGGAAAATTCAAGCATATCCCTTCTTTTTGAGCCTATTTCGGACAGTGAGGCCATCTTTTGTAATAATATTGCAGTAGGAAGCAGGACCAAGCTTGTCTTCAAATAGTAGTTATGAACAGATCTTTAAAAAAATATTTTACAAATATTAATTATTATTAGTAGTATTTTATAAAGGATTTATATAGTGCCAACAGTTTAATTGGTGCGTTGCAAAATATTTTTTTTTGTTAATCTTAATACTAGGGATCCACTACAAGTACTCACTCAAATGCTCCGATACTTAGAGGGAGATTTCCTCTGACCAGCAGTGCCAAACATTGAGTCGGCTTCTCAGCCAATCATGAAGCCGGACGGGAACCTGATTGGCAATGAAGCTGGCTCCATGCTGATTGGCCAGGAATCCGGCTCCATGCTCCCGGAAGTACTGTTATTGGTATTCGTTATCAGCGAGTACCGAAAGGCAAATATTGGTACTCATACTCCATACTGAAAAACCGGTGTCAGTGCATCCCTACTTAACACAAATCCTGTTAACTTAACCCCTTCATGACTGAGCTAGTTTTCAGTTTCTGTTCATAAATGACTGACACACTTTTTACATTTTTGCTGTGTGATTCTTCCACAGCAGTAATATACTTTCTTACTAAATGTACCCACATATTATATATAGTTTTTTAGAGGACAGATAGGGCTACATATTTATATCACATATGTGTACCTAACCCCTCACATAGTTTGAATAAAAGAAAAAAGAAAATGGAGGAAAAAAACAAGAAGAAAACACTTTTTTCACAAGTTTCGTACAGTGTACGTGGCCAGTCATATAGGCACAAAGTGACAAGACGTACACTGTACGTCTCCCGTCACAAAGGGGTTAACACTTCAATATGACATTGTGCATTCCATAGGTTACAGGACAGCACTGGATTTCTGGCAGGAGCAACTGGTTTTTTTTTGCTCTTATTCATGTAAAACAAAATACTGTCAGTAGTATTGCTTTATCGTTCATTAAGGGACACAGGATCAAAAACAATCTGAGACAATCGGGTTATACTGCTTTAAGGAGGAATTGGACACAGGCAACAACAACAACACAAAAAACCCATTGGCACTCCCATGTGCTTACCTGTAATATGAATGAAACCCGGCAAAAAAAGAAAAAAAATTTGCATAGCTTATTCATTCAGCAAAACTGCATGTACATTCGTTCTGTGTGAGTTAACCAGCTGCTGATAATGGCGCAAAAATGAATGTTCTTATTGTAATTTCTTTTGGTCTAATTATCCTCATTGGGAAAAATACCGCTTATGGTCACTCGATGGAGCTGGGGATCATAAAAAATAAATACATGTTAGAAGGGTCTTTGCTCCATCTAGTAGCCATAATGTTGTTTCACCGGACAGATAAGCTATGTCATTTTTTTTATAAATCGATCCTTTAGTGCACTGGTTTCTTAGCCACAGAGCGCTTTACAGGCCCAGGACCCTGACACAGCTTCTGGTGTGATCCAGTTCCCTGACTGCAGTATACCTGTATAAGCGTGAAGAATTCCTGGAATGTAACATGTTCACTGGGTTCTGCATGTGGCACTTGTTCAGTACTATAGTACTGTGAGCAAAAAAGGCTCTCCAGGCCTACAATTATGGTAAGCCCAGGTATTTTTTCCTTCTGCCTGGTTTTTCCTTCAAAGGGTTACTGACTGTGCTTTAGAAATAGGTGCTGCATTAATAATTGCAACTGTTACGCACAAACATGCACTTTCCACTTTTTTGCCTGCCTTTCTGCGTGAGATTGTTTTATGGAGAAGGACATCTCTTTGGTGTTTTCCTAGATAGCCTTTTTAAAGATGTCACCTGCAAAAAAAACTAGGGAGACTTTTTTGACTCTGTGGACATCATGAATGCCTACTCGCATGTTCTCATCATGTCCCTAGGACATCAACATTACCTGTGATTTTCTGTGGACGCACAACCATACTAGTTTGAGCCCCCTCCCATTTGGTCTGTTCCATGCCCCAAGTGTGTGCACCAGGGCTAGCTTTGCTATGCTCATAGGGCAACTCCCTCACTCTTTAGTGTTTCTTCTGTTTTATTGGATTACAAACTGAAATTAAAATTGATTTGATGGTGGTTTATACAATGTGATGTACACAACATGCCTATCACTTTGCAGGTGCAAAGTAATTTTTATTGTGACAAAAAAAACCCCAGAAATCTTGAGTGCATAAGTATTGACCCCTTCGCTTTGAAGCACATAAATAAGATGTGGGCCAACCAATTAACTTTCAGTAGTCCCATACTAAGTTGATAACGGGCGGTGGATACAAGGCTATATATCTGGATACTGGTTTACTTCCGCAAGACAAGATGCAGCTTCAGACTCTGTTCTGTTCTATTCAAACTTGTCCAAGGTTCCAACATCCACTATAACCATTTCCTAGTTGACAATAGAGTGGGCACCTTCCAATGTAAAAAAACAAAATGTCTGACCTGCCAATTTATTCATCATGGACAATCAGAGTTTAAAGACCATATCAATAACACACATCAAACCAAACTATGCATCACTTGCTCGCATGACTAACTCATATACAGGTTCAAGTGTCCCTGTGGTACGATTTATGTAGGCCACACCATTTATGTAAGAGGATTGGTGAACATAGAAGACTCATCGAAAAAGGAGATTTTGAACACCGTGTCCCAAGACATTGTGCTCTCGAACATAGCAAGAGAATCCAGAATCTCCACATTTTTGCAATTGAGCATATTCCTGACTGTTTCTCTCCACCCGAAAGCTTTCAGCGTTTATGCAAACGGGAGACCTATTGGATCTACTGATTAAACACTCTAGCCCCTAAAGGGCTCCTTCTTCATTCCCATTAAGTATATATACCTTCCTCCTTGGGGAAGTTCCACCATCCCTAATCCAATTGATTATGTTTTTAATAACCATTTCTCAAACTATAACCTTGCTAGGTTAGAAAGCTTATTTGCACGTACTACCCCTGACAGTATTTTAATTGTGCTACGGTTCGTGTGACCAAAATTCTTTGTAAAATTAATTTTAGTTAATAAAAGTTACGTGTTAATTGTATTTTTATGATACATTGTACCCAATCCCACTTTGTTTTTATAATATATGGTTGTTTCCTTCATTGCTCCACCTACCAACCTCCTATATAAGTTGAGTGTAAAAAAGGTTTTTAATTAATGAATTAGATATCTTTTCATAAAGTAATGTTTCTGCCAGTTAGATCTCCATCTGTTCATCCTAACGCCTCACGTTTACTATCATGTTTTTCCCGGCCCTTAGCCCCACTAACCTGTCAAATTCTATTTCTTCTCCCGCCACTTTCCCCCTCAGTTCTTTGGCTTGAGAAAGAGGCGTCCAGCCTCGAAACGCATTGCTGCCTTACTTCTGTCCTTCACACTTTCCCACTTCCCTAACATCCTCCCCTACGCATTCTGTACACACCATTTCAGTGGACTGCGGTTTCTCCTCCGTGCAGCACTTGCCAGCCGCCACTCTGTCACAGACACAGTGCACAACATTTCCCCATTCCATTTACTGCGGCCCCGTCTGGCCAGCTTGCCCTGACACCTTCACCGTCCCAATGTGAGCCGATTCCTACCTCTCCTCAGTACTGTTCAGCTGCCAGTCTGCCAAGCCAGACAGGACAGGCTCCTCACTTCTCCAGATGCATCCAGCCAGCTACCATTGCAGACCAGGACAACCTTCAGCAAGTCTGGGGACCCTTTCATCACAGCACTATACTTTCTGAAGGATGCTGATCATCCTACATGGTCATTCTTTTTTGTGTTCAACCCACCAGAGTCATTGTTTTTGTCCAATCCACTATCCACATTGACCTATGACCTGATCAAAAGAGCTCAAGTATTGGGTCCATGTATGGGCCCCACGCCATGTCAGTATAACACGATACTTAGTTTTTAATCTATTATAGCCTGTAATTGCTCTAGGTTGTGGCACTCCTTTTGTTGTCTGAATACATTTCCATTTTTGCTGATTTATACATCAGAGAAGCAGGCTGTAGTGTCAATTAATTATATTTTATAGAATTTACTAGGATGCAATCTGTAGCATCATTTGTAATGTGTCTTCCTTGCTACAGTAACTTTTATAAATGATGATAAATATCAACTAAGTAGATTTACAAGTTTTTTTTTTTTCTCTATGAACTAGAAACAATTTCTTCTGCAGCTAAAGTGGTAAACCTAATCATATGCTTGTTAAACATTATATCAGATGTGGAATGCTTTACTAACACATTGATTTATAATTTGTAGCAATGCAACTTTAGGTACTTCTTTGTTACTGGAATGCAGGTATAATTATTTAGAATACAGAGGAAATGAATGTTTATGTATCATTTTCTGAACTGGAAAATACAGTGAGGAAAATAATTATTTGACCCCCTGCAGATTTTGTAAGTTTGCCCACTTACAAAGAAATGAAAGGTCTATCATTTTTATCATAGGTGTATTTTAAATGCTAGAGACAGAAAATCAACCAAAAATCCAGAAAAAACATGATACAAATGTTATAAATTGAGTTACAGTTCACTGAGTAAAATAAGTATTTGATCCCCAAGCAAAACATGACTTTAGTACTTGGTGGAGAAACCCTTGTTGGCAAGCATAGATGTAAAACATTTCTTGTAGTTTATTACCAGGTTTGCACACATCTCAGGAGGGCTGAGCCAAACATGCAAAAGACTTCGACTCAGCCGATCCAACATCTAGATCGGATGAGCCGAAGTTCCAGCAGCGCACTCACTGCCGTTCGCCCCTATTCTCATAGGGGCCGAACGGCAGTAAGTGAATAGCCAAATCCCGCCGAGCGGCATTCGGCTCGGCTATTCTGCTCAGTACCTACTATCCTGGTAGAGGTGTGCATTTCCTGGTTTTGTAAAAAAGCAACTTAAGGGTGCATCTTTATAATCAAGAAACTAGATTACATTTTGGAAAAAATATATGCAGCATTGCTAATTACTTTAATGTAACATCAGAAGCCACATCATGTTTTAACAAATGCTTCCTTGGTTTTATTCTGTGTGCACATTGCCGGGGAAGATAAAAAGTAGCACTTTTTTTTTTCATGTGCATTACTCCTACTCCTACTCCTCCCACGGATTTGCTTTAAGGGCATAAAGACCAGTATTCTATTACAAGGTACATCATAGTTTTAAAATAATCTATAGTGGAGAAAAATGTATACATTTGGACATTTGCTATAGTCCTAACAGGGGAGATACAAGTCATCAGAATTCAATGATTAATAAAAAAAAAAAAGTAATAAAGAAAGACCACAAGTTTGCACAGAAACAAGCCAACAATGATGGCTCCTATATTCCTCACATGACAGTTGCCTTATTAAATGTGCAGTTTGAATATCATGAAGAATGTGTATGAAATGTGTGTATTTCCCACTTGATGCTGACACGTTTCCTTTTGATCATTCGTGTGACACGTTTCCTTTTGATCATTCTTGTATTCATTGTCTTTCAGCTGACAACACTTGGGAATCTTACACCTGCTAGTACTGTGTTTTTCTGCTGTGACATGCAAGAGAGATTCCGCCCTGCTATCAAGTATTTTGGAGATATAATAAGTGTGGGCCAGAGATTGGTAAGTGTTGTAAAGGAAATTGATGTTTTCTACCGCTCCAAGCTTGCTCCTGTGATGGACTACAACCTCAATACAAACTAGTAGTCCTATCACAGGAGCCATTTTTTAAACTTGATTTTTATTGTTTATCCGATTTAACCGATTAATCGAACCTAATAATCGGCTAACTAATCGATTTTGAAAATAATCGTTAGCTGCAGCTCCACTATATTTATTTTAATCATAATAATGATTAAATATAAATTGTGATAGTGCTTCCTGTGGTAAAGAAGCCCATTGAGTGGAAATGTCGGATCTTTTAAACGTCAAGTGCATTTGGCAATGTTCTCTCTCTCTCTTTCTCACAGGTAATTTTTAGTGAAGAAAATAATCAAATACAACAGTGCAAGGTACAAGCAGTGACCGTAACATGGAAAACAATATAAAACACAGACGACCAATAACAGAATAAGAAATGTGAAAAGCAGCAGTACAATCACAACAATAGACAGTGTATAACATTACTTTTAATGCACAAGAGAACTAGGCCTCAGTAATAAAAAAGCATACAATTACCAAATGTGAGAGCAATGAAGGACCTTGCAAAAGCGAGGTTGGGAGGATAAGGTTCTCTCAAAAGGCTTTTAGTTTCATATCAAAAAAGGGGGCAGAAGAAGATGGCACAAAAAAGGAGTGTGAGCAATATGAAAATGGTAGCACAGGGAAAAAGGAAAAAAAAAACAACAAAAAAAGAGGGGGGGACAAGAACTAAGAAAAAATTGAGCTAAAGAAGGGAAAGTGGGATTGGATGAAGAAGAGAAGAAAAAGATTTCGGTGGAAGAGTGACCTGATTCCTAGAAGAGTAGGAGAATCGAGCAAAAATCAGGAAGTTGGGTGGTGAAGGTTGCATTATTATCAGTGTATTTAAACATATGCCATCTTATCTAGGTCTTGAGGTAACGAGTCCTAGTGTCATTGCTGAAGGGAATGGGTTTTTTCCATGTCTGCCACATAATTTACACATAAAAGCCATTCTGTAATGGTGGGAGGTTGGTGCAACTTCCAATATCTAGGATTACAGTTTTTGCGGTGTTTAGTAAATGTAGCACCATCAATCGCTTAGAAATATGAAGGGAAGTAACAAAATGAACCAGTAAAAGAGGCAGGCGTAAAATGAAGAGGGACATCTGTGATGTGCACAATAAGGGTGCATACGTCTGTCCAAAAGGGCTCGCCCACCAAATGTGCAGGAGAGTACCGGCCACTTGATAGCATCTCCAGCAAGTCTCTGGAATAAATGCAATGGAGAGCTATAGGGGAGAAAACATTGTTTTAAGAGAATTTTGAGACTCTCATTGCTGTCTTTTTTTTTTAAACTGTTGGTTGACTGGATCCCATGCTGATCCATTGTTTGCTAGAAAATGTGCAGATTACAGCTAGCCATACGCTTTTAGATTTCTCAATCAGTCAAATGAATAGATTCCTCCATCCAGATTAAACCGTGTGGATGAAAGAATCTTCCCTGCTGGCTTCTATACTCAGCACAGCCAATGAATGTTAGCAGAGGCTGCAACAAGAGTAATATTAGCCAACTTCCATTGCATCTAAATTGGCAGAAGAACTTTTCTGTATATGTAAGAATTATTGTCTTTATAGCTGTGGAAGAAAAATGTTGGTTCCTGGGGTCAGGACGTTGGTTTCTTTATCTGACTTCCTTAACTGAATTCAATGGTGTTACCCTATCTTGTTTCAGCTGCAAGGTGCACGCATTTTAGGAATTCCTGTTATTGTCACAGAACAGTATCCAAAAGGGCTTGGAAGCACAGTACAGGAGCTTGATCTAACTGGTGTGAAACTTGTCGTCCCAAAAACAAAGTTCTCCATGGTCTTGCCTGAAGTTGAAGCAGCGTTGGCTGAAATTCCTGGAGTTCGTAGTGTTGTATTATTTGGAGTTGAGGTAAGTGGGGCCCTGTTTAATTTTGTTGTGTTTATTTGTGTTTCTGTCATGCGTGGGAACTAGAATAAATGTAAAGGTTTTGCAAATGCATAACTGCTACCCCTTTTTTTCCACTTTGTGTCTTTTAACTGCTACTATTACCTCAAGTGACCCTGTCAGCAAAGGGTCACTGGTAAAGAATTACATACCTGTAATAAAGAAGCCTATTTTTTTGAAAAACTACCTCTTTGGTGCTTGTTTGCCACTGCATATATTCCACACTTTCAGTAGTGTAGAATACCTGCTCCCCCATGACATGCTGTGGTTTCCCTACAGCATTGTGTGCTGTGAAGGAAACAGATACTCAACCCAGAGGTGAAGAGGCAGCATTTTTGGGCCACCAGAAATGCAATATACCTGTTCTGACAGGATCACCTAAATATGAAAGGATAAGTAATGAAACATAAAAAAACTGGTTCATTCTAAAAAAAAAACCCATAAAATGTATTTGACTACTGCACACCAAACTATAGTATAGTTTCTTTACAGTTGTTTGATAATAGTTGAATCCATACCTTAGTTGATCCTTGAAGTCTCTTACTATTAGGGGGTTCCATGTGTTTGTTCAGCATGTCTGCACAAGCAAGGCTTTTCTACGGTAGATATCTGACCCAGTGATATACAGCTATAGTCCTTTCTAATCCTTAGGCCCCTTTCACATGATCGCCATCAGTTCAGTCGAGGTTCAGGATACAAAAAAACTGATGAAAACTGAATCCGTTTACATCAGTTTGCACATCCGTTGTCAGTTCAGTTTACATCCGTTTTTTACATGTCCGTTTTGGGCCTTTTGCTATAATAGTATGGTAAATTCCCATGATTCTTTGCTTTCCCCCAGGCTGCATTACGACATAAGTCCCAAAAAACTGACTTAACCTGAACTGATGTAAACTGATCATCAGTTTATATCAGGTTACATCAGTCCTGGTGAGTCAAAACGGAGAGCTGATGCATCTCAAATTGCAGACCATTACCCGGCGCCCGTCTTCCTGGTTGGCCGAGAAGCCGGCTCTATGTTCCCTCGTGGCATTGCCGGTTAGATGAAAATCTCCCTCTGTCCGGAAGTTCTGGTATCGGGGAAGGTATCGGAGCATTTGGATGAGTACTCGCCCAAATACTTGGTGTCAACACCGATTCTAGTATCGGTGCATCCCTTGAATTTACCATACTATAATCACAAAATGCCCAAAACATGTAAAAAAACGGATGTAAACTGAACTGACAACGCATGTGCAAACTGATGTAAACTGATTCAGTTTTCATCAGTTTTTTTTGTATCCGTGAACCTCGACTGAACTGATAAAGTTTGTGTGAGGGGCCATAGAGATCAGGGACGTGCGGTCATGGGAGGCAGGTGAGGCAGAGCCTCACCTAGAATTATGGAGGAAAAAGCTGTCCGCTTCAAGTCTGAAGCTGATAGCTTTTTCTCCATTAAGATCGGCAGAGCGGATCAGAGTTAATGTAACCTTATACAATTAGAGACTTCCAGGGTTATTCACTAAGCTGCCGAAGGCAGCCGAGTGAATAGCCGAGCCGAGCCTGATTTCAGCCGTAGATCGGTCTGATTCGGTCTGTGCCGAAGTGCAGAAGGACTTCGACTCAGCCGATCCAACATGTGGATCGGCTGAGCCGAAGCTCCAGCAGCTCACTCGCTGCCGTTCACCCCTATTCTCATAGGGGCCGAACGGCAGTGAGTGAATAGCCGAATGCTGCCTAACAAAGGAACGAGAAGAATTAAATGAAACATTTTTAATCTTCTGTAAGTTTAATAAATGTGTGAAGTGGGTTCTTTGAACCTCCTTTTTTCTGGCGACTGCACAGGTACTTACAAAGCAAAATGTAGTTAATCTAATCCCGTATCCATCTACTTCCTGCTCCCAGAATCCCTGCATAATCCTTTTTCATTACAACAGCTTGTGAGTTTTTGCCTTTATGGCAACGGCTGTTGCCATAAAGGCAAAACGGCAGATCCAGAAATTCAGAGATCCGAATAAAATACACTATAACCAAAGAACATTTTATTTCCAAATATAAAATGTAGACCTTTAAAGCACAAGTCCGAGGTGCCTCCACCCCCCATCGACCCTCATTTAAAAAAAATATAACGTATCTTTTTTAGATGTTTTCAGGCTCATCACATGAACTTGCAGGGTCCTCTTCCTATTCAGATTCTCTGTGACGTTGGTAGGTCCTCAGTGATATCGGCCCCACTTGATCTGTACATCATTGTATGTAAGTGCAGCGAGCCATGGTGATACAGGTGAAGGCCCTATATAACACTCTGCAATCACAGAATATCCTCAGTCTTCCAGGTCGAGTGACACTGGGTGCCATCTAACCTGGAAGACTGAGAACTTCTAGTATCACAAAGGCATCACTGCATGGGACAGTGCTGGAGAGTAGGTGAGTATTTCAGCAAAAACTGATTTTTTGTTTTAAAAACCTTCTGAGAGACACTTTAAAAAATGTCCGCATTTGGGCTTTAAGGTGACCACATGCATTACAGTCTGATTGTACCAACCACTAAGCTGTGTGACTTGACTATTGACTTGATATACATTGAATGGATTGTTTTAGATAAGGTCCTCACGATATATACTGTTGGAAATTTTTCACACTGTAATCTGCGTTGACAACATTGGGCAATGTCAGATGGAAGCTTTTTAGTGTGACATTTTTCAATACTCTACAGTATAATTAATGTTTGACAAATGTCTGCGAAAGGACGCACTGCATAGTGTATGCACATTTGTTTCAAGTTGCATCTCTTCTTTTAGACTCATGTTTGTATTCAGCAAACAGCATTGGACTTAATTGGACGAGGAGTAGAGGTTCATATTGTAGCAGATGCCTCTTCGTCACGAAGCATGATGGACAGAATGTTTGCCTTGGAGGTAAGAGATCACTGTAAAGTCTGATTTGTAAAGTCGGATATCTTGTAATCACATTACTAAATATGCATGCCAGTCCAATATTAAAAAAAGTTGCATTTACAGTCATTTTTCACACCTCGGTGCTCCAGCAATTAATCCTTGTCATTACTGGTGTCATCTTCCATATGTCCCCGAAACTGAGTGACAGTCTTGGCCATTGTGCTCGTTTGTTTATTCTCCACTGTCGCTGTAAGCCCAGCGCAGCCTCCCCCACACAATGAAGCATGGGAGGGAGGGAATTCCTTGGTATGAGGCTGCAGCGCTTGCTGAATTGGATTTTTTAAGACTCCTATTAAATCAAGTACACATTCTCTTGGTAGTACAGTTACATTGTTTTACACATAGCATTGCATAAGGCTAACAGCGTTTTAAGAGTGGAGATCACTAAGAGATGCTAAAGAAAGTTTTTGGCAGAAGAGTGGCGGTGGAAGATGTACTAATGGTGGAAACCTCTTATTGTTGAACTGCACAGGATATCATACAAATGTGGGGCATGGACTCACAAAATGTGTTTTTAGATATTTATGATGTTGAGTGATTAGAAATACGATTGTTACAGTCTATGCATGGGGGGAATAAAGGTGTTGGTTTACTGTTAATAACTTTTACATATTTTTCACAGTTTTGATTTTACAGTGTTGATTTACTGTTTGCATTTCACATTTATTTGTAAATGTTGGAGGAAAGAATTTGACAGTGCAGCACAGCTGAATGGAGCAAGACTTGACAACAAACTTGAACCTTTATTGTTTTTGTCCTATAACAAGGATCAAATAGGCCTTCCATACAAAACAATAGAAAACATTGTGCATTTATCTATACTAACTGCAATAGAAGATCTGTTTTTTTACTGCATTTGTTAGCAAATACCATACACTCATAAACCTACATCTCCCGGGATGCTTCAGGATCTCCTTTGAGAATAAGCTATTCTTGGTAACACTGACCCATAAGGACAGCATAGACTTGGGACTGGTAGCTGAAGTACATAGAATCCATTCCATTTAGGCCATTTTCAGATACTTTTCCAAATCTCAGGAACTCCTTGCACTATTTTGATTCATGTGGGAGGAGAGGAGCAGCCAGTGCATTCTTATAATTCTGAACATTTTTGGATATTTATTTTATTTAATAGGCTAGTGCAAAGAGCAACATGATGTGAAATAATTACAACCAATGCAGTATAAAACCTACAGTAGTTGTTTGGAATTCCTACAATGCTGTTCCTTCTTTTGTTTCCTCTGGTGAGGATATGTACATGAAAAAGAATGATATACTGCCTGTTACACAATGTTACTTTTCAGGTGTAGCTGCAAAACCTGTGAATTCTTGCAGCAGGAATCGCAGGTAGGTCTGTACAGATGCGGCCACTGTCAGCCTGTCGTTCACTCGAACAGGCAGCGCATCTGTCTGTTGCTGTCCACATGTAATCGGGAATGATGCTTAACCCTGGACACAGACATCTTTTTCATTAGACATTTTGGAAAAATTGTTTGTTCATTAGTTCTCCTTTTAACCTTTTGATCTGATCAATACAGATCTGATGTTTGGTGTTATCTGATGTGTAGCAGCAAAGAAATTACGAATGGGTAAAAGTAAGAAGGCAGATTTAAGCATTGAATGACCCAGCTAAATGGAAGTAAGACCTTTCTTTCTGTGCCCCCAGCTAGTGTCTGTGCTGAGCCACTAAATAATTGTAGCATAGGGGCAAATTTAATTTTCAGGCTAAACACACTGCTGACATTTACAGTATTGAAAGGTAGTCACCGCAGGCACAATCCATGCATCATTTGCTGTGCACTCAGAAAGCATCACACATACGGTAACTTCCCCTTTATACCAGTTAAACAGCAGTGGACTACAACAAAATGCCATTATGTGCAGTGCTTAGCTGAATGTTTCACTTTTCCACTGCATTCTGATTTGCCATGATAATGTCATATCACACTGCTGGATGTCTGATGATGAATGTCTTATCATACTGTTAAAGGAAGAGACAACTTATGACATTTGCAATTGTAAATTCAGCAAAAAAATACATTTCTTTCTCATCTGTTAGGGGGCACAGCCTTAAACCTTCTGGTTATACTGCCACTTACAGGAGGATTGGCTGCTGTGTTTTATCCACTGATTTGCAGCTATGCGGTGCGTTCATCCACTGCCTGGCTTTTGAACCATATCGCAGCCAGACCCCACCTAACTTGACAATTATGGGTTGAGCCTAAATGTGATCATCAGGCTACTAAGCTCAACATGGGTGCTTTCCAGACTGAATCTGGTTAAGTAAGCTGCGGAGCACCCTTCAGGTCCAGAGTGGTTGGCATTGCCTCGGTTCTTTCTCTGTCTCTGAAGAATCCCTTAAAGAGGAACTTTGCTCAGATCTTTAAAATAACAACAAGAACACCTTTTTAGAAATGTTTAGTAATGACAATCAAAACAAACACATACTTCTAGATAGGAATGCACCAATACCGGCTTCTCGGTATCGAGTACCGATATTTTTTTGTCGGTACTTGCGGACACCGGCACCGGCATCCAGAGGTAGCATGGGTCCAGCTTTCCGGCAAATCAAGAAGCAGGCTTCATGCTCCATCATGACACGACGGGGCAGCCTGGCTTACTGACCAATCAGGAAGCCGGGCAGCCGGTCATGATAGTTGAAATACTTCCGAGATCACTCAGAATTCATTAGGTGCCGTTGACCTGCTTCATCTGCTTTGGCATCCCCATAGATTTATATGGGGCAGCAAAGCAGTTCTAACGCAGACAAAACACTATCTCTTAAAAATCTCCAGATGGCAGTAAAACCCAACAGGGATTCTTCCCCACTGTATCCCCCAAAAAATAAGCTCTGTTTTCACTGGACATATATTTCCAGATCAATTTGCACGTTTTAAAGAACTATGGGGTTAGGGCTTTTCCCCATAGTTCTCCTAAGGGTAACAGGAGGACACAAACTAGCGTCCTCCCGTCGCCCTAAGCTGAGTATACCGCAGCTATAGCTTGCGGTATACTGAGACGCTGCAGCCGGAATAGATCCCGACAATTATGTCTGGATCCACCCAGCTGCGTGAGTGACAGCTGTCTCTACCTATCTAGAGGCAGAGCCAGCTGTACCCTCCCCCGTCCGTTCCGCCAGTCAGCGCTGGAGGATCGGATAGGGGAGGGGGGAATCCAGTCCCTCCCTTGTCATGGCTCTCTCCCGGCACAGGATCGAGAAGTGAGCGAGCGCCTGTATGTGTTCGCTCACCTCCCGATCTACTGAGCTGACCTGTGACAGTCTCATTGTCACAGATCGGCTAGAACTATGAAGCTGAGTGAAAAGCACTCACCTCATAGTTCTCCTTTAATAGTTTAAGGGAGTTTGCTATGTTGCAGCTTATGGGGTTGGAAGGGAATTTTCTTTCCACATTGTGTGGTTAACAAGTAGTGGGATTATTGAATACATAGGGATTGTACTTTTAATCACTTACTGCATGAGACTAGAGGAGGTTAAAGGTCATGGGGTACAGTGGATTAAAGGTTGCGTACAGGCATCAGACATAAGAAGTGCTTGATTGATTTTAATACCACTGGGATGCTTCACGAATTAATACCACACAAGTTAGGCTTAGTTAAGCATAACCAAATATCCTGTTTTCACTAAGAAAAAAAATCACACCTCTACTATAAAAAAAAATCGTTAGGGATGTCTCAATTTTTCAAGATCAAGTACAAGTACTTACTCCTTAAGTATTTACCAATACCAATTACCGATATATTTTTCTTAAAGGGATATGTGACTTTTTTTGGTAAAAGAATACAAACTAATGAGGTTAGGGAAGTGTCTTTATAATTATGAAGAACTGTAACTCAATCCATGATTATTCAGCAATGGAGAATGGCAACCAGCAATAGAGGACTACAGATCCTATCACTCCATGATTGTACAGCAATTATACATCGCTGTGTTTGGGTCTTCCCAGAGCTGTGTGCAGGTCTCAACAGGGCTGTGTTGCATGGGTGGGTTCCTGGCTCCAGGGCTGTACATGCGGGTGTGGGGCTGTCCTTTGATGTGCCGGTCTCTGTGGGCAGCAGGAAGGAGGAGATGTGGGGCTGGACCAGCACTGTCAAAGACAGCTGCTGTGCGGTCCCCAGCAGGCTACATGAGGTCCCTAGCAAGAGCGGGACCTCAGGCAGCCGCTCTTGTTTAAAAATGTAAAGGGCCAGTATCTACCTTTTTATTATCGGAGCATTTTTGCGAGTACAAGTACTTGTGAAAATGACCTGTATTGCCCCGATACCGATATTAGTATCAGGACATCCCTAATAATAATTGTACTGCTCATGTTCCTAGCATAAGCTAAGATGACCTGATTTCTGGCTGCAAAGAGTATTATCAGACTACAGTGTGTATAGGGGCAGTTTGGTAGATTTGAGGGAGATATGACTATCACCGAGGTAAATGACTATGGCTGGACCTAAATAAATAAATACAAACTGAAGATTTTCTAAGAATTACAATGCATATGATTCCTATTGGCTTGATTATTTTTTGTGTACATATTAAAAAAATAATAATAAAAAAACAAACATTTTTTTCCATCTGTTATATGCGCTTCATTGATTTTGAATGTGCCTTATTTTGCAGCGCCTGGCAGGAAATGGAATTATAATCACCACCAGCGAGGCTGTTCTTTTGCAGCTGGTAGGGGATAAGGACCATCCCAAATTTAAGGAAATTCAAAACCTTATCAAAGCAAGTGCTCCCGAGTCAGGACTCCTCTCCAAAGTGTAACTGCAAACAAAGAGGCAATACAATTGGAATCAGTGTCCTTATGGACTTCACCAGTTCCATTTAACTGCAACACCCGCATGAGGTTTTTTTTTTTGCAGTAAACTAATACCGACTTCAATATCTTCATGGGCACATACGTTAATGAAATGATTGTTTGCCTGTATGTAATATGAAGTGAATAATTTGTATGTGTAGCTTCATAAAGGTGTTTTTTTCTCTTAGTAAAGAGAGTCAGGGCGTTGGATTAACGTGGTGCGATGTGTGTGTCTCAATGCTTGAAGAATGTTTTCTGTTCTACTCTGGTATCAATATTTATTTCAACATAAAATAAGGTTGATTGACAAAAATAGGTGAAAAAAAAGTGGGCTTGTTGTCACGAGTTTTTATATTCCGGAAAAATGAAAAACAGGAGTTTGGTAAGGGTAACTGCAACACTTTACTTCTTGGATCGGCCCCTAGTGGATATATGCTGTTCTTCCATAGACTAAGGCTTATTTATTAAGGCAAAGAGCATATTGCAGTAACTGTAAGTAATCCCTTTAATTACTCTAAACTGGTAAAACATCTAATCTGGTTTGTTACATGTTAAATGTAGAATTCACATAGCTGCTGCTGTGCCTTAATAAGTAAGCATCCGTAAATGTTAACAATTCTGCTTCACTGTGTAGGCCTGTCTTGTATTATTACAGTTTCACACTGGTACAAGTATGCATTTTTCCATAGAGTTATCCCACTACTAAACAGACGTTTTAGAACTTCTTGGGACCTACTACCGGTAGTTCTAGGACATACTAGTCTTAAACTGCCAACATTTTCAGTGAACCTACACATGAGATGGATTTTTGTATCACTATGTTAGTTGGCTGTCCATATATGGCCCAGTAAAATCATGCAACCAATCAGGGCATCAATAGCAATAACTGGAGCATGGAGAGTAGCAATTATAAGCACTTGTACTTGTCAGAAGTGATAATTATCATGCAAACAGGACCTCCTACATATTAAAAAATGTGTTTGTAACATATAGCAAGTGATCAACGTTTTGTGGAGAAAAGGGAGCAAAGCTTTTACTGAGCACACAGTGCTTGTGGCAGGCAAACTAAGAAGTTAATGCTGGATCCATATGGCACAGAATTCCCAGATAGGCTTGTTGGCGATCTGCCTACATTTACACAAATACTTTTTGCAGACTTCAGGCTAATAGGCATACATACAGGGACATGTCTAATGTTTTTAATGTCAAAGCACCCGAGGTTCAGGCCTACCCCACCAATGAACTCTTAGTAATGTCCTTTTTTTTAACATTCACTGTTATGTATTTTTAATGAAACTGCAACCCAAAACTGAAATGTTGTTTTGGCTGGATATTGACTTGTGTCATCTACCAGCCTGTTATATCTTGAAGAGAGGTGAGATCTTTGCACTGGAGGACTCCTAATTCCTTCACCTAAACACTGCTGCCATTGCTAGTATGTTTTACTCTTGCTGCTGGATTTTCATTTATTTTGTTTATGTGAAACACAGCAGTGGGAATATTACTCTTCTCTTGCCTTTATTAGCATAAACAGAAAATCCTTGTGATTAGATCGTATCACAGGGGTTCCTATTTAAAATAAAAGGCCACCATGCAACTAAACCAGTCGGGATCCCCTAAGACCCCAAATGATTACTTTTGGATGCTGGGCTACAGAACTGAATCCACAAGCAGCTTTACTTTGGAAAAATGTTGCATGTAATACTTGTATACAGTGGTTTTAGCACTGTTTCTATGTTTTATATTTTGCACTGCTTTCATACTTCTACTTCACATAGGTGATATAACAGATACTAGATTTGTAGGTTATACTAATGTTTAAGGGCTTCTCTTTCTACATTCATGCTGAGATGTGCTGGCATAGTACTGTCACCTACTAAGATGTGGCTTTTAAATAAAATTGCCATGGTCTTCCTAGGGTGGAAGTAAGGGGTTAGTAAAGTCACAGTGTCCACCCATTTAAAAATGGAGATGTGTGTCTCACTGCTGTATGCCTTGGCTGTCCTGATGGAGCAATGCAAGATCTCCGACAAAAAATGTCATTGTGGTACGTGTACGCTCAATGGTCAAAGAACATGCCATAAGACCATTTTCATACATCTAACCCATGGTGGTTGGCAGTTTTTGGGGTTTTTTTTATGTGGCATAAATAAATGTCCTTTATCCTGAATCCTGTATATTACCCATGCCCATTTGTTTGCTAGTAACTCAAAGGGCACTATACCACCAACAATAACATTTGGTCTTACCCTTATTTGTTTTATTGAGCAGGTAACGGGAAGGCGCTTGAACAGAGAAAAATACACCTTGACCATCTATGCTTGAGATTGCCGTCTGATAGTGTCATGTTTCAATATGCAAGCCTATAGTAGCACTATGTAGATTGTGTACAAATGAAATTGAATTATATTTCTCTTGAATTGCATTTAGCCTATCAGACATTCATGTTTAATAAGCAGGCTTCTTATCCACTGTATATGAGACTGATTCGTGCTTTACCTGTATCCTAGTAGGAACAGGCCTTCTGTTACCTGGCAGCATTAAAATGAGTCCCTATTTGGTAGCAGAGAATGTGGAGTTGTCACATACAGTAGGCACCAGTGGCTTTAATACTGTTCCATCTGAACTCACAGAGCTTTTAGTATACCAGAAACTTTGTATGTCCAATGTTTTATTATGTAACTACAGTGACTTTAACTATGGTGCCTGCGTGTTCTGTACAGTACCTCAGTTCAAATAAATCTATGAAGTGCAGTTTCTTTTTTTTTTGTTTGAAGAAATTTTTAGATTGTACACTTTGTATAGTTCCATTTTGGTCAATCCTTGTTAAATAAAGTGTGACTTTTTTTTCCCTGTGTTCAATTATTTTTTATAGTGCACGTGGTAAACCAGCTCTTCCAGAATGTTTAGAAAAATATAACAAAAATTAAAACACCTAGCATGGTATTTACATGATTATTAAACAGCTTTTCAACAGATCTGTTGTAGTAGAAATCTTTTTAGCTTCTATACAATTTTTGTTATTCTGTTGGTAAGGGGTGTTTGATCTATGTTTTGCAAATGATAACTTTTATAAGTATAGCTTGTTTTTCCAGAGGTAGGTATGCTCCCTGATCACCTCTTATACTATCAACAGCATTAAAGGTCAACCCTTTAAATTAGTTTTGGATGGAGTATGGATGAATTTAAAAAGAACCAGGCTTTAAATTTATAATATCGCAATAAAACCAAAAAGCCATAAGCCAAAATACATAAGAGGTTAAAGAGTGGTGTGCGTCTCATACCCCCCTCCTCCTCCAGCAACTGCCCCCAGCCAAGACCACCACTGTCCCCCTCATGGGACACAGGAGCGTTTCCCCAACAGGCCTACAAACACAAGCATATACAAAATTCCATATAATAATCTTCCCTTGCAACACATGAATATTTCTATAAAAGAAGTGAGTAAATAAATATGAGCAAACAGATTCCGATCCCAGATTGGACAGAAGTCATCATTTTTGTCCATGCAGTTTTCATTTATTTTATTATTTGGAATATTCTGTTGAATCAAAAATGAAAAGCAAAGTCTGATGTTTTATAACTATGGAATAAACAGTGACAGATGCCATTTGCTTTTGACAGTTTCAAGTTTCTTGTGGGTTTTTCTTTTACCATGTAAGGGTCGTAACAAATGAGTTCCCATCTGTAGGTCTACCAAAAATTTCTGGTGGTGAGAACACTGGCTCTGCTCTGTGGAAATTACAACAGTCACTCTCTCTCTCTCACACTTTCTTCATTTATTTTCAGTGCAGCACAAGAGAGATTTTGCTTCATAATGATTACTAAAGGGGCAGAATTTCTGAAATGAGTTTCTGTCACTGTACTTTCCAAATCATATGGTAAGCAAGGGTTAATTCAACACGCTAACATCCACCTGAAAGGCAAATATCACTTTTGCATGGCCCTTGAGTTGAGCTCCAGCAGCTAAAAGAGACAAGAGGACCTTGCATGGAAGGAAGTGTGTGACTACTGATGCTCACTGGGACCCTACTAGCTAAGTACCATTTCTAGCATGTTCTGCTAGCCAACAGCTGGTATGTCATGCTAGGGATAAAATATTGTTACTCTACAGGTGCCTATTCTGGCTAACCCTATTATAGATTCGGGTCGGCCGAACATGCTGAGGATGTTCGGCCGACCCGAAGCCACACGAAGCAAGCCGATGTACGGCTGAAATTAGCCGTACCAGCCTGAAGTGAGTAGCCGAACAGTGTTCGGCTCACTTCACTTCAGATCGGTCATTCACTCGGCTGCCCTCGGCAGCTTCGTGAATAGACCCCAATGTTATTTTGTTACTCTTTGCATTGTTATGGTCACAAAGCCTTATAAAGCTTAGATTACTTTGCTGTGTTGCAGAAAGCCATTGACATGCAAGTCTAATCTCATTCTTTCCCATCTTTCATATTATGGCCCATCTGGAAGACATCAGTCTGGGCAGGGGACTGTTTTGTTAATGAAATGTTAGATTAACACAGAAATTCTATTCAGTACTCAGAAATGTTAAATTGAATGGCAGGTGGAAAGAAATTAAAACCAGATGGAGAAAAATGGTAATCCTGTGATTTAGACAAGTGCAGAAACCTGAGGTCCAGTTCTTGTATTTTATAGTATTTATTTTTCTGTCCCTACATTATAACAGAAAAATCACTCAGCAAAATGTGTTGTCGGCAATTATTTTTTTTTTTCCAGTGCCAAGAGGTTTTCTAGTGGGTTTGAATAAGGCTGTTTTTGCCTAGTGAATGCTCATCAACTCTCTTTAATTGCAGGGACATGGATATCTTGGAGCAGAATATGTTATGGATAGATGGGAGGAATTGGGGTGGGGGCAAATTTGGCCAAACATGGGCTTTAAGATTCTGCCAGAAATATACAGCATAATGTTTAAATTGAAAGGGGTATCAAAACCCCATCTTGTCCTTGAGGCATAGTAAATAGAGAATCCCACACTGAGGCTGTTATCCTGCCCTATGATATTGCCAACTTGCTACTATAGACAGTCTAATAAATTATAAATACATTTCAAGAACATTGGGGCATTTCAGGACTCCTGAAGCTCAAAGTAAACCTTCCACAAATCTGTGATGTTCAAATTGAGTATATGCGACAATACATAAGCAGAGGTCGACATCACCTTGTTAAAGCCATCATTCAGTAGATTCAGAAGTACAGAAAGTTGACACTATATTAAAATCCTGCCTTTTCCTCTAAAGGGTGAGCTTGGCCATGCCCTCCAGGGGATGAAGGAGTGATTTTGGAGGGGCATCAAGTATTTAGGGTAGTTTCGCTTTTTTTAATTTAATGTTATACATTTCTTGAATGAATAGCACCAATGCATTGTGGAAATGTGTGTTAATGCAACGCACAAGTGTGAATGTGCCATAAATGTCTTGAGCTTGCGTATTACCACCTGAGTGTTTCGTACTTCGAGGTAAATGTTGTGGGGAAGCACGATACAAAGGCTGAAGGAAACCTGTGCTATGAGAAATCTGAAGGCTGCCATTGCTGTCTTCTTGCTTTGAAAAGTTACTTGCCTGAATGTCATGCTGATCTAATGTATTTAGTTCTTTCTGAATTACTGACTGGAATAACTTTAGTTACATAGGCTAACAAGAGACACATGCTTATAAAGTTTAACCAAGAGACAAAAATAAATGAAAAACCTGTATCGTAAGAACCCTAAACCCTCAGCTGAATGCAGATCAGGACTTTGCTACATGCTTGTTTTAGATCAGCGGCTCAGAATGTATTGAAGTCAGAGAATCAGCATTACAGCCAAACATGTAGCATTTAAGTCAGTAATGTCAGCATCCATGTTTCTTTCAACTCGGGTTTCCTGTAGACTTGAAGTCCATCTAGATACCTTCTAGCTAATTACTGCAGCAAAAATCTAAACTAAATTCCTCAAAACACTCACCTAAATCCTTGCTCACATAACATGTCAGGTTCTGAGTCTTCTCTCTTCTGGACTGCAGAGGGAAGGGTCATTCTTTGGGTGCTCACATCACTAGCTGATGACGTGCACACTTTCCATGTGGCTGTCCATCAGCAGGAACCTCACAAGTCCCGAAGACTCCAGTGCGGCCTAGTCATGTCAACATTTCTTTCAATTGAAGAGCAGAGGTTGGAAAATGTTGCTTGATCTGTAAAAAATTGTTTTATAACAGAGAAGAATATTTTATGAATATGATAATATAATAATGTCTTTATAGATATGCCCCATTGTGTTCTTTTGTTTAGAATAGTCTGCTTATTTCAGCTATAAATAAACTTCCAACATAATTATTTGTACAGTTTGCTAACCTGGTATTGCAATAAAGCAATAAATGCAGGTACAGCATTTATTACAGACTGTAAATAAGGTCTCAGGGAGACGATGACATTTCATTACTCAAGTTATTTGTTCTGTCAAATATTTTAATCCATAAAAAGGCCAGAGAACCCCATTCAATCAAACAAATGAAAACCTGACACACTTATTAATCACAAAGCTTAATCTGTTAGTGTCAAGTGATCTCTGTTCGCCATAATTTAATGATGTGCTGTGCGCACTCACAGAGTAATATCTGCTTTATCCCATAATTTTTTTATTTTTATTCAAAAGTCAGCTTTATTCTGTAAGTACACGATACATGGGAAACATACATAGGTATAGACCAGTGGTTCTAAACCTTTCTAGGGCCGGGACCGCTTGGTAACATTTGTCAAGTTGTGGTGACCCCCAACGGTAAAATTTAGAGTTGACGCGGCTGCTGCAGCGACATCTGGCGGCGTGGCGGGAGAACTGACACTGCTGCGCTAGGAGAGGGCTGAGGAGGACTCTCACCTAGCACAGCAGAACTCACACAGCGACCCACAGGTTGAGAACCACTGTTGTAACAGCTAAAATGGCAAACCATATAACACAAGCCGAGGGTGTCGGCTTTTATTATTAATAATAATGATGATAATCACTAGATGGGGACCTGTAGGAGAACTGCAGGTCCCCCTCTGCTGATTGACAGCAGCAGTGGGCGGGTGCAATAGCTAGTTTGCTATTGCAAAGTGAAATAGCCAATAGGAATGTAGCTATGCATTCCAATGCTGATTTATTTTTTTCTGACTTACGGCGGCCCGGACTCCGATGTCAGAAATAAAAATTTAAAAAACGATCGCAGCAAAAGGTTTACTCTGCTCAATCGAGCAGAGTAAACCTTTCCGGGAGAAAGTTCCGGGTGGCCGGGAGCCGCTATCTAATAGTGGGAGACTCCCGGCGACCCCTGGCAAATTGTCATTCGACCCCCGAAGGTGTCCCGACCCACAGGTTGAGAACCGCTGGTATAGACCATTCTGAATACAAGCAGTATAGCAGTAGTGGTGTGCCCATGGTGTAAGGGCAATCGTCATAGGGCGAAAACAGCCCTGGCGGGCATATCACGATGTATAAGCATTTTGTACTCACATGTTTATCCAACAATTCTTTATCTCATCATTTTAGACATAAACACATTTTCTCTTACAGACTCTAAGCCTTTATTGGCCACTTTAACTTTTTAGTTGCAGGTTTTTTTTAAATAATTTTATTTGGCAGCCCAAAAATCAAATTTGATTAATATGGCTGCCTTGAGGTTAAAACACATGCTAGCTGTATGTATCTTCCAAGGAACATTTCCAGGGCTGCCCACTTGTCATTTCATCTGTATGGTTGGTTGGCTGACCCTTCCTGCATGACATTACATTTCTATGAAAACTGAAATTTCTCTTTTTATAGTAACAGACTATTCTCACACAGTGCTACTTGTGAAATATGGCATTATAGATCTAAAAGTATAAGAATTCCTTGTGACAGGGATTACATTTTTGTACATATTGTACTTCACATCTATAGACTTCATGGTCATTAAATAAGACTTGACCAGTAGCACAAGAAGAGGTTTACATTTTTTGCAACTGAGCCTCTTCCAGATGGTGCTGTGACCAGAACAGATTACTTTGGTCAATGAAAATTTGTTAAATGTTCCATTGGGCTATGTATCTGGTGCTCTTATGATGGTACTGGATGAATGAAATACTATGATATGATGCTTCAAGAAAGTTATACAGTTCCTTCATAATTAACTCTAGGCACCTTATACAGTTAACAATGTTCAGTGTATGGATTCTATAAAGCTGCAAACAAGAAAGTATTTTCAGCTCACCCTATTTGTATTAAAATGGTAGACTTTACACTAGACACACACACACACACACAAATGGAAATCTGACTGACTGCAACACTCACACTTATAGTACAATCTAACACCGCACAATTTACACTCATAGTGGAATCTAACACCACGCAATGACAGCTAGCTCCGCCCAACAGTTTTCTATTGTCCGACGGTTCTGCTGCCGTAAAAAGTCAAAAAAAAACTCTCCCGGGCGCTCTGGGTGTCTCCCGCTCCCGGCCGCCCAGGAGAGAATCACTGTTTTTTCTATTTTTCTTTATTCTGACACGGAGCCGTGTCAGAATAGAAAATTTTTTTACAAAAATTTGCCCATAGGAATGCATTGCTAGATTCCTATTGGCTATTTCAATTTGCAATAGCCAATAGTAAACTAGCATTGTACCCGCCCTCTGCTGATGGACCTGATGGAGAACTGCAGCAGAGGGCGGGTGCAATGCTAGTTTACTATGGGTTATTGCAAATTGAAATCTAGCAATGCATTCCTATGGATTGTATGTGCAGGAGAACCGATCTGACCTGGAACAGCTGATCGGTCCAGAAATGTCACTTTTATCCAACTTTGTGACTGCGATCTCACATTCCACAAAGTCGGATAGATATGTCAGGACCGATCAGCTGTTCCAGGGCACATCGGTTCTCCTGCACATACAATCTGCAATGGCGATCTGCCATGGAACAGCTGAGAAAGCGTTGGAATTCTTCACCTTTTGCCGGTCACATGTTCCACCGCCGAAAAAGTTGGAATGATTACGTTAAAATGTGTGACCACGTGACTGGTCACACATTCCAACCCAGTCACAATCTTTGATAGAACATCTGCACTCGGAAAATGCTCTTCTGCATGTCACTGATGTAAAGAGAACTTTATTGAGCAGCTAAGGACTTTCCATTAGTTTGAACAATTATGGTAATTCTCCTCTGACCTCTCTCATTATCAAGGTATTTTCTCACAAATAACCACTGCTAATTTTATGACATTTTGTACCATGCGGTGCAAACGATAAAGACTGTAACACATCCATATCCGGCATCTTCATCGTCAAACAATGGCTGATAATGTCCACATATTTTATGCACTGATCTGCTGCCATATAAATCCACGTTTGATTATTTGTGCTCACAAGCAGGTTTATTGTATTTACTGAAGTGGCCAATGAGTGTATATAACTTTACTTACTTTTAAACTCTTTGATACAATTACTGAAAATTTCAAATAATGCAAAAAACTTTTTGTTCAAGTTATAGCCAGTTTAAACTATATGTCAGAACTTGAATAGGTGCCTTGCCACAGCCTATTTTTTATATTATGTAGCTTTTTCTTTGACTTTTAGTAATTCAAAACTATTCATGCCTAGCAGCAATAATTATGTATGTCAAAGTGAATGCAAATTTCCATTCACTGCAGATATGCTTTGATGGTCCTTTCTAAACGTAGTTACCTGCAATGAATAAACTTCCGCAGCTGCATCCATTTGTTTTTACCTTAAAGGACAAGTTCATCCAAAAGCACTCCCATATGTAAAAACTTGAGATATATGCCACCAAATTTACTTCATTCTTTTGTAAGTCACCAAATGTATAAATAAGGGTTTGTATTTCTGTTCAACCATTCCTGAGATTTACACAGCCCCATCACTTAGCACAGCCAAGCTGATGACACCACTTTCTATTTGACAGTTTAAGAATACACTGGTGTCATCCCTCCACCCCCAGCCTGCTCACTGGACAGTAAAGGAGCAGCAGCAGACTGGTAGGGTTATCCCTATGGTCTCTCCTCCTAGCAGCATGTGCCTTGTGAATACATTTTAATGCAGCACACCTGATTAGCCCCTGGCGCTGCTCCTCACTCTCCCAGTCTGAGAGGTCCAGGAAAAACAACTAATATAACTCCTAAAAATGTGATTGGAGCAGTGCCGTTCTTTATTTCCAGTCCCTTTTTTTAAAATTAAATCAGTCTCTTCAAATGATGGTTCCGTAGTCTTTCACCGTGGTGACTAGTTTCTGCTATAAAATGCAGGACCTGGAAGTATTAAGCTAATGGGCCAGAAATATTGCATTAATGCTACAGATTCATTACCTGAACATTCTTCTAAGAGCCATATCTCAGCAAGGAGGTAAGAGTAATTAACACTTTATACTTATAAATCTATAATTAGATGTATTGGAGCTCTTCTGTAATACCTCCTTATAGGGATATACTCAACATATGTACAGTAATTACAACGGTCATTACAATTGCAGGCATCTTAGTCCCTTGGCTGCCGAGGTAGGAGGCTGAGCTGAAATGATCGGAACAGGGACAAGCTTCGAGTTCAGGTCAACCATGTGTTCGACATAAACCCAAGCAGTTCACAGTTCATCAAGTGGGTGAATGTTTTGGAGAGTTTCCAATGTGTCATAGAACTCAATGTGTGGCACGCATTATTGGTTGACTGGTGGCTGAGCCGCACAGTGTCAATTGTTGCTAGGATGCAGGTGGGTGCACCATAACAACCTATAATGCTGTGGGGCTGCCAGCATCTTATCATCCAATGTTGCAGTACAGCCTGCACAGTATCCCTTTTTGTTATGGTGCGCCCACCTGCATCCTAGTAACCAATGATGCTGTGCGGCTCAGACGCTAGTGTCCTAGCAACCAATGATGCTCTGTGGGTTGTATAAACTGTCTCCTCCCGAGCCTCCATATTGTTCAGTGCGGCCACCTACTCCATTAAAGTAGGAAAAATTTGATTTTTCTTTCACAGTACTCTGCTTACATATTTTTCATCATATGCTCAGTTTAAATCTCCTAGTAATAAATTTACACGTAATGTATGACATATTGCACTACATCCCTAACCTAATTTGGGTGCATCCCTAACCAAAGTTTCTAATAAATATATAATTCAGGGAACCCCTAATTAAAATATTGATTAAAAATGGTTTAAGCCCAATTGAACTTCAGTTAACATCTGGTAATTACATCCAGATGTTACTCCAGATTCCACGGATTAACTTTTTGATATAAACTCATTGGAAATATGATTTTTGTTAACATCTTCATGGGTCCCAACTGTTAACATTTGGAGCTTTGCTGAAAGCCCAGCCATCGGCAGCAGAACTCTTTACAAGATTAGAAACATAGCAAACATAAAATTTACTTGACCTCCTAGCCTTCTTCAGGGCACCAAGAACACATGCTCCTATATGGTTCCTAGGAGACAATATACATAATGATGCAAAAAAAGTTGAGAACAGAGGCATAAGTCTTTAAACATACAGGGTTATTTACAAAAGGATGAACAGTTTGGAGAAGGCAGGAGAAGTGAACAATCTGGGACAGTGGTGGCGAACCTTGGCACTCCAGCTGTGCTAAAACTACAAATCCCAACATGCATCTGCCTCTGGCAGTTATGTCTGTGGCTGTCAGAACCTTGCAATGCCTCATGGGACTTGTAGTTTCAAAACAGCTGGTGTGCCAAGGTTCGCCAACACTGATCTAGGACAACATAGCTGATTTGGAAACATTCTCCAATTCAGCTCACTTTCCAGTTCAGCTATGTTGTCCTAGATTGTTCACTTCTCCTGCCTTCTCCAAACTGTTCACCTTTTAGTGAATAGCCCTAATAGTGTTTATTCTATTGTGTGCAGAAACCACGGTTGCACTGCTGATGCATTTCAGTCTAAAAATGCTGACTAAGGTCTTTCTTTAGGCAAATTTGCATCAGCCAAACTGACAAGGTTTTTGCAGCACATTAGAAAAATACTTGTTTCAAGCAGAACTCCAGGTATACCTTTTTATGCATATGTCATACCTGAGCAGTCCAGGGTATCCCATAAAACACTGTAGAAGCAAGAGCTACAGTACTATAGTATTGGCCACAATCTTTCAGGTCCTGTAATGGCACTGTGCTGAGCTTTACAGGATCCCCACGGGCCATTCAGGTGTGACATATGCATACCTACATTGAGCGAAGATGGACCAATGTAAGTAAATATCAAATGTTATACATGTAGTTCAGCTGTAAGGGTGTATGCCTGTGTGCCTGACTTCTTTGCTTCATCCTAAATATCTCTGTGAAGTTAAACGTTATCATTGGTGGAATTTTGTAACAACTTTACGTTAAGGATTTCAGTATCTTGATTTAGTTGCTTATTTACTTTATATATCACATTGTTACATATTATATCCTGAATGTTCTAATGCTCTGCTTCCTGAACAAGCTCCTGAACAAGCTTAGATCAATGTCCCCTGTGAACTAGGCCAGGACATTGGTTTTTTTTAGTATAAAGATCAATAGAAATGAGATGAAGTGAAGCAGTGACCTTTTACTTAGTCATGGTGCACTGCGCTTTTCATCAGACAAATTCAATGTGTCATTTTAAACTTGTCTGGAACAGAAATGGGATTGATTTGCAGTCCAGCCCTATAAAATGTGACTTGACTGTAAGATCACTGCAAATTTTAGCCATCGCCACATACAAAGTGACCCTTTGATTAAAGACTGTCATTCATGCAGCAACTGCCACTGCAAAGATATGTGCTTACCCGGGGTTTAACATGTACAATCACTTTGTACTGTACTTACTTCCGATTGTTAACTATGCGCATTTGAGAAAACATTGTACAAATAGAATAGCAAATTTCCCAAGCTATATTTTGGAATTATCCAAGTCTTTTACAGATATCCCTAGTGACCCATACAGCAGCTATCTGGCCATTGACCAGAGGGGAGGGGTGCTGTCTGGGCTCCAGGGATTAGGAATGGTGGTAGGAAGCTTGTCTATGCCTACCTGTTGGTGACCGATAAGGCAGCTATCTGGCCATGAGCCGGGGGTCTCCAGGGATTAGGAATGGTGGTAGGAAGCTTGTATATGCCTACATGTTTGTTCCACCAATGCACTAACTAGTCCCCAGGACCCTGATAGTGATTACATCCAGCTCCGTTGAACAGCAAACTCATCTCCATTGGTGGGTAGCCTTGTAGTTCCAACGCTTATGTCAACAGAGCCAGCGGCCGTCATAGGACGAGGAAAGGGACTGCTGCCACAAAAGTTAAGTAAGCATGCTGATGCCAGAGAAAGATTTATTTATTTATCCAACTGATGCCAGAGAATAATTTATTTATCCAACTGATGCCAATGCAAAAGGGGACTTTGTTCCTAAGCTCAGGAAATAAATACTCCTCTTACCTTGGTGTCAGTGCGGGATGTCCCCATTCAACTAGTTGTCACCTGAACAGGTGATCCCATTAGAAGATTTTCCCTCACCTGTTGTTTCAGTGACAGCTATAACATTTGGTTTACCATCACTATATGTTCCAGAGACAATGGTGACCAGGACAAATAGAGGGGGTGAATCTCCTCAGCAGGGGTACAGGCAGATATTAAAACCTGAGCGGGAATCTAACCCTTCCTTGCTCTATCCAAAACTAGAAAAAAAAAGTTTGGGCTATGCATATACCTTTAACTGTTTCCCGACCGGCCGTTGTACATATACGGCCGGCTGGGAGCTTCCTACATGTAACAGGCTGTGTATACACGGCCTGTTAGCCTCGCCCACTCGGGCGCACAGTGTGGTGCGCGCGAGCAGGAAACGCCGTCAATTTAAAAAGAGGCAGTCATGCCCGTTAACATAGAAGCGATCCGCCGGCTATAGAGCCGGCGGATCGCTTGTATAAGCTGCCGCCCCCCTCCCTCCGCGTAAGCAGATCTCTGCTTCATCTGCTTCTTCAGGGGGGTCTTAGGTGACGTTAGGGGTCTTGGAGACCCCTGATGTCTCCATAAAGAGGACCTGTCACTTATTTTGCTACCACAAAAGGGGGTTTATTAGCCCCCTATCTGATAGCAATAAAGTTAAGTGGAAAAGAAAAATAGGAAAAAAAATTAAAGTTTCCCCCCAAAAATTTAAAGATACACATAAAAAAGAATTTTAAAAATCAAATTTTTTTTTTAAAGTTCCCACCCATACGTATACGCATGCAAACATGCGTCAGGGACGCATGCCTGCGAAAACGACGGTTGCGCCCATTACGCCGCACATGTTACATATCGCCGTGAACGTCGCAGTGAGAGCAATAATTTTAGGGCCATCAATCACTGATAACACTAAACTGATGAGCTGTAAAAGCTTTTAAAGCGTCGCCTATGGTCAATTTTGAGTATGTTAGTTTTTTGCGATTTCGCGGGTGCGCACAATTTTTAAGCATGGCTTGTTTGGTGTCTATTTACCCGACGTGACCCCATATTTTATATTTTACCAAAATAATTGGGTAATAATAATTGTTTCCTAACATAATGTAAAAAAATAAAAAAAAATAAAGAATTTTCAGGAATTTACCCGAAATATAGTAAAAAATAAAACCCCCCAGTGGTGATTAAATACCACCAAAAGAACGCTCTATCTCTCCCCAAAAAAATGGTATAAAATTAATTTCAGTACAGCGTTGCATGACGAAATAAGCGTCATTCAAAGTACCACAGCGCTGAATACTGAAAAATGGCCTGGCCAGGAAGGGGGTCTAAACACCTGGTCAGCAAGTGGTTAAAGAAACCTGTCACTAGAGAAACACAGAGACTGGCTGTAACCGATCCTTATGAAAATGCTAGCTGCCTGGCTGTCATGCAGATCCTCTGGCTTTGGTACTTTCTCAGTGACCCAGAACAAGCATGCAAATAAGGACTGAGTTTCCTCTGACACTACAATATGAATAAATTTTTAGTATTAGTAACTCAAAAAAGTATTAAAGTCAGTGGGTCAGCAATGGCAGCCCCCATTTTACTTTTAAGACTGTTTTACTTTGACGGCATAAACTGCTTTGTGTTCTTTTGTCTAGTTAAACGCTGTGCTCTCACACCACCTGCTGACCAAATAGTGAAATTACAGTCTGCTCATTCATGGGAATTTATCATTATTTATCAATTCCAGTTTATATTGAATGCTGTGCTTAGGTACCCAGATAGCAAGGATAACTTGCCACAAACTTGTGGCGGGGTTGAATTGTAATTCTTTCTAACTTGCTGCACACATTCCTGGCAAGTTGTAGACTTACAGAACTCTTGCAACACGAGTTCTAGTTGACACTTTTTGAATTTGTAGCAAATTTGCTTGGCAAGTATACAGGAAGAGTCCTGCAAGTCTTAGCAAGAGCTCTGCAAGTCTACAGCACTTTTGCAAAGCACGCTGATCTGGAGACTTGCAATCAGGGGCAGACTGGGCCGGGGGGCAATTGCCCCCCGGGCCTCT
>NW_017307678.1:331250-337043 GCF_000935625.1 Nanorana parkeri | reverse complement strand
CTGCCCGCCCGCCCACATCCACGATCGACACAGGGACGCAGGGAGAAGAAGAAGTAAGGACTAGCAGGCGTGAGGGGATGACAGCCGCCGACAGACAGGCCCGATCTCAGAATAATTGATTCACGTATCACTTTTGAATAGAGGAGAACTTGCGGTGATTTCCAGTTTATTATGACCTAGCGCAACATATTAGCTATTTATATTCACACTGGTCACACCACACATTGTTGCAGCTGGCCATCTATTAGACACTATATTACTCCTAGCGCAACTACCTGTCGTTTTATAGGCTGGGATTTGTAGTCCTCTATACAGCGCAATGCAGAATACCACCAGCTATAGAGGACTACAAAACCCAGCAATAGTATATTATACAGCGCAATTTTAAAAGTTGCCAGTCAGCCCCTGCTTGCAATGCAGACTTGCTGTAATTGTGCAACAACATTGTGAAGCTTGGCAAGACTAGCAATAGTTTAGCAAGTCATTTTCAAACTTGCAGCTCAATTGCTTGCTATCTGGGTAGTTAGGCCCCTTTTAACACAGGCTTTCCAATCAGCTCCACCTGTCAGTTTTTCAGGCGGAGCTGATCGGAAGCCTGATTTAGTCTATGGGCTGCTGTATGTAAACGTCCGTTTTCCTCTGGTTACCCCAGAAAAAAAAAACCATACCGGTTCTGGGGTAATCCGGCTGCCCATATACTAACATGGGTCTGATAACGTCAGTGTCAGAAAAAAAATACTTTATGGACATGGATTGCACAACGGTGACATCTGTTCCGATCAGGAGGTGATCCGTGCATGGATCCCCTCCTGATCGGACGTGCGAAAGGGACCTTCATCCGATTTCAAAATACATTTTGGCCCCTTTTACACGGGCTGATCAGGAGAGGATCCGTCAACAGATCCTTTATTGATCATAGATATGGATCGGATGTCACATCTTGCGATGGAGGAAAAAACTAAAACTGCCTGACCAATGCATGTCTATGGGAAATCTGATTACCTCCGGTCTGGCACAATCCGGTCCATCGAAATTGATCAATAATCTGTCTGTTTTTCTGGGCCTAGCTGAGGCTAAGCGGGTGTAAACGGATGCTCGTCCATTTATACATGGCTGCCCATAGACTTGCATAGAGCATCGGACCTGGTCCAGCTGAAAAACTGACCGAACCCCGGGCATTATTCAAGGATAACTCCTCTTACTGTCTTATCTGAGACAAAATAGGAAATCCGAGGTATATATACAGTATCTTAAAGCTGCAATGTAACTTAAACTTAAACTACAATGTAACACCCTGCGAATCCTTACCTCTGGTGGGTGGTAAGTCTGCACTATGCTTTCTTCAAATGTTACAACCTTCAGCAACGTGTTCAACATTTGACACTTCCAGGAGAGTTAGATTCCTGTGTGGTTCTATTTCTTGTCCATGTGGATTTAAATGTATCTTTCCACAAGATAAATAAAAGTATACACTTGGGAAGTAGTTTCAATCTAACTGAAATACTTTCTTTAAGCTGGCCACCCATTTTACAATCTGATTATTTAATCTAGTTTATATTTGCCAGCATCAATGTAGTGCAGGGGCATTCCCAAATGTAAACTAAATGGATTGAGTAGGGAATGGATGGTTTCAACAAAATCACCAATTTTACCTTAGCAAAATTTCCTTGGAATAAAAGTAAGAAATGAAAACCTTTGCTATAATACACAAGAATACATTTGTGTTTGCCATTTTATAGTTATTTATTGAAAATAAATATTAAAAACAGTAAAAATTCCCTAAAAATGGATAGATATTAGGGATGTCCCAATACCAGTTTTTCAAGACTAAGTACAAGAACAAGTACTTCCCCTCTTGTCCATACCAATTACCGATACTTTTTCTTAAAGGGACAGGTGACATTTAAAAAAAAAACAATACATACTAATGATTTTAGGCCAATTTCTTTATGATTATGAAGAACTTTAATTTAAGACTGTTTTAGAACAATAAAACCTTTTTATTTGCTTTCACACAGATGTAGTGAAACTACAAATCCGATCATGCATCTGCCTCCGGGATCATTTAATCTATTCATGTTTTCAACTGCGATCCTGTGGGACCACTCAGGCGGCATTGCGGCGGGAAACCGTGCGAGCTTATTGCTGCAAATGGAGTGCCTTTAGAAAATAATGGCACTACCAGCGCGGTTGGCGGGGGTGTGCAATTCCGTGACCACCCAGCCACCCGCTCGGTTTCGTGCACGATAATCGGGCGGTCATGGATCGCACACCACCGCCGATCACGCTGGCAGTGCTATTATTTTCTAATGGCACCCCAGTCGTGCCAGGCAGATTGCGTGGTTTCCTGCCGCAATACAGCCCTGCCCGTGCGGGACCTTTTCTTCATCTCTGAAGCAGAGCTGAAGGTAAGTATTGGACTATGCAATTCACAATAAGGGGGAAGGGGTGAGCTGGTATAGGCAATGTCACTAAAAGTTCTTTAAAAACCACCTTATTTTCACATCCCAATTGACTCCAATGTATGTAGCTGAAGTTTACAGGTTTTGCAAAAATCTCAGCAATGTGAAAAATGGTCAGTTTTGCTCAGCCCAATTAAAGGAGAACTATGAGGTTAAGGCTTTTCCCCATAGTTCTCCTTAGGGTAACGGGAGGACACAAACTAGCGTCCTCCCGTCCCGGCGCTAGCGCAAGGCAAGAGAAATGGAATCCCTGTCCCAGCAGATAACTGTGCCCGGAACGGTTATCACACAGTTATCTGCTGGGACAGGGGTTCTCCCCGCAGCAGCCTCACAGACTGTCAGCGATTTCTCCCTACAGACTGTAATCGATCTGTGTCAGTGGGGACAGATTGGCGATTACAGCCTGTAAGGAGAACCCTCCGACAGTCTGTGAGCTCCCCCCTGCAGTCTACTCACGTCTCCGCGGTGTCTGTGCTCCTCTCCTGCTGACAGCCGCGCGATCGTCTTCATTGCAGCAGCTGACCGCAATAGCCAGCCTGCTATTGGCTCTTTTAAATTGCAGTAGCCAATAACAGGCTGGCTGATTGAAAACTTCAGGTCCCTCCTCTGCTGATTGATAACAGGTGGCCTGTTATTGGCTATTGCAATTTGAAATATCCAATAGCAGGCTGGCTATTGCTCCCAGCAATAAAGTAAAAAAAGTTAAAAAAAAAAATAAACAAATTTTAAAAAGTAAAAAAATAAAAGTTAAATTAATAAGAAGTAAACAAAATGTAGAAAAATAAATAAAATAAAAGGTAAATATATAAAAAGTAAAAATGTAAAAAAAAGTTAAATAAATAAAAATATAAAAAATAAAGTTACATAAATAAAAAGTAATAATGTAAAACAATAAAAAAATAAAGTTTAATAAAAAAAATTAAAAATACAAAAAAATAGAAAAAAAGTTTAAAAAAATAAAAAGATAAATAAAGTAAAATTAAAAATCCCCCATATAATTAAAGGCCCCAGCCCCTGCGGATGGCGTCAGCGGTTGCGGTATTTAGGATTGTGGGTGGCGTTGGACTACATGTCGGAAACCGCAGGGCGCAGATGCCATCCGCAATTAAATCAGATCTCGGCGTAAGTTAAATAAATAAAAAGTAAAAATGTAAAACAATAAACAAAAAAAGTTTAGTAAAAAAAATTAAAAATACAAAAAAATAGAAAAAAAGTTTAAAAAAATAAAAAGATAAATAAAGTAAAATTAAAAATCCCCCATATAATTAAAGGCCCCAGCCCCTGCGGATGGCGTCAGCGGTTGCGGTATTTAGGATTGTGGGTGGCGTTGGACTACATGTCGGAAACCGCAGGGCGCAGATGCCATCCGCAATTAAATCAGATCTCGGCGCCCAGCGGTTGCGACATGCAATAAAAATGATTAGTGCCCCCCAGATTTGACTGTGGTATCTTATGTGCCCCCCCTATATATTGTTCCTAGAGTCGCCGCTGCCTGCAGGTGCTTGCTGAGTGCAGGCTGCTGCCATGTGCTCGGCTGCTAAAGCTTAACTAGATACAGAAATGTGTTTGTTTGCCAACTCTGTCATCTTCAATCTTGAGCCTTAACTCTTTGGGTGCCTTTCATGTGAGTATTTTGCTGTCACCTGTGCTCCCCCAAACGATTTTCGCAAGGTTGCTGGCGTTTCCGTACGTCAAAAGTCATACGATCTACACTGCGCTTGCGCTAACGAAAATACGGCAAATCAATTACAGGTATTCCTCACTTAACGACCGAGTTCCGTTCCTACGACCAGGTCGTTAAACGGATTGGTCGTTAAGTGAGGAACTCTATACAGTACTGTACTGCATTAGGACAGTACTGTATAGCGTTGCCGATGTACAGTACCGAACAGTGTACTGTACATCCGGCAATGGAAATACTTACCGAGACCTGCAGTGAAGATCGGGGGATGTCACTTCCGCGGGCGACCCGTCGCACTGACGCTGACGCGGAAGGTCGGAGGTCGATCGGCGGTCCGTCGTAAGTGCGAGTGGTCGCAAAACAGGTAAGTCGGTAAGTGAGGAACATCTGTACTGCGTTTCATCCAGGTGCTTTTTGTTAATTACGGCTAAATTAATCTTGCGATCATCTGGGCAAGTTTCCCTTAGTTTCCTTGGTGAGGAGTGTGTTGGATAGTCAAGATTGGGCTGCAACCATCTTCTTGCTACTATTTCACAGGCAAGGTAGTCCTAAATCTCTCTCTCCCAGCATCTTCCGAAGGTTGGAAGATCCTTCCATCTAAATAGTACATCAATGTTGCCAGTATTCCAGGATAAAGTTTTTATTTCAGCTCATGCCAGCAATGTGGCTGCTATGCTGGGGAAGAGCATGGAGGTTATTCAGGTCGATCTGTTCATCTTTCTGGCGGTTTTGGTAAGTGGCACTCTGTGTGCACGAGGTCACATGCATTGTGCCTGGTCAAGCAGATGGAGCCACAGATTAATCTCTGGGTTCGCTCTTCCACAGACTGTCATCCCTACGGATAGAATTCATTGATGTACCTCCAGAGTTATTCTGGAAGGCAGTAACCTACCATATGTTCCTGTCCCATTACAGGGTCTATCCGGGAGTATGATCCATGGGGAAGTTGGTTCTGAATGTGGTACAAATAATTTATTATCTCAGAATTACCCTCCCTGTTTGTGTGATCGTTATATCCCATTGTATGCTGCCATGTACGGTGTCAGGAAAACGGAAAATTGTATACTTACCTATCGGTAATTTTCCTTTCCTGATGCCAGTACATGGCAGCATAAATGACCCTCCCATGGCTTTCGCATTGAGTACTTGTTACGAGAATGGTGGCCTTGGGAGGCGGGCTTTAATTGATAGTATTTTCCCAGTGCCGGCAGCACTCATGCAGCCCCAGACAATGACACTCCCACAACCATGCTTGACTGTAGGCAAGACACGTGTCTTTGTACTCCTCACCTGGTTGCCGCCAAACACGCTTGACACCATCTGAACCAAATAAGTTTATCTTGGTCTCATCAGACCACAGGACATGGTTCCAGTAATCCATGTCCTTAGTCTGCTTGTCTTCAGCAAACTGTTTGCGGGCTTTCTTGTGCATCATCTCTAGAAGAGGCTTCCTTCTGGGACGAGAGCCATGCAGACCAATTTGATGCAGTGTGCGGCGTATGGTCTGAGCACTGACAGGCTGACGCCCCACCCCTTCAACCTCTGCAGCACTCATACGTCTATTTCCCAAAGACAACCTCTGGATCTGACGCTGAGCACGTACACTCAACTTCAGTGGCGGAGCTAAGGAACAAAGGGCCCTGGTGCAAG
>NW_017307678.1:325301-327835 GCF_000935625.1 Nanorana parkeri | reverse complement strand
CAGAGATGGGGGGCCCGCTGGCCGCTGGGTACCGATCCGGTAGTTCCGCCACTGCTCAACTTCTTTGGTCGACCATGGCGAGGCCTGTTCTGAGTGGAACCTGTCCTGGTAAACCGCTGTATGGTCCTGGCCACCGTGCTGCAGCTCAGTTTCAGGGTCTTGGCAATCTTCTTATAGCCTAGGCCATCTTTATGTGGAGCAACAATTCCTTTTTTTCACATCCCCAGAGAGTTCTTTGCCATGAGGTGCCATGTTGAACTTCCAGTGACCAGTATGAGGGAGTGAGAGCAATAACACCAAATTTAACACACCTGCTCCCCATTCACACCTGAGACCTTGTAACACTAACGAGTCACATGACACCGGGGAGGGTGTCTCACTTCTGTGAGATACTGTGTATATATCTATATATCTATACATCTATATAGATATATACACAGTATATAGATATAGAGATATATACTGTGTATATAGATGTATATAGATATATACACAGTATCTTTGAAAGCCAGAAGGTTGGATGTGCCTGTATTTCTGGGATAAAGAAACCCTGCGAATGTAATCACATAGTTTTGTGAATGTTCATTTAATAAAAGTGGGCAAGGAAGCCCTTAAAAGAAGTGATAAGCGAGTGGACTCCGTCCTTAATGTGCTACCGTTGAAAGCTAATCTCACAATATATATATATCCTGACTCCACGTAAAACGAAAGTTTCTGCAACATAACAGATGAGATTGGGAGACTTTTTAACACGTGAACTCTATATAACACAAGTAGTGGGATGTTTTTTGCCATTTGGAATTTGGTCCTCCAGGCCACCTGTCCTGTCCTTATAATTATTCTTGTTTTTATTTCTTTGGATTTATCACTTCCATAAACCCATCTTGGTTTTCAACGTCTCTCCTTTCAGAATTCCTGCCTGTCAAACTGACATTCAAGAATGCTAATTATTACTGACTGCTGTCATAAAAGAATTTAAAGCATCTTAATCTAAGCAAAGCTGCTTGTGGAGTCACCATAGTACTTGTTCGATTGTGAATGTTTCTTTTTTTTTTTTTAGCTGTTTTGCTGAGAATATGAAACCCCCTCCATTATTGTTTCCAATCTATTCTATTCTATTTAGCCAAAAGTGCAATTTTCGGCCGATATGTTTTGACGGCATATTTACAGCAATGCAGAATGGTACAGGTTATAGAGAACTACACATGCCAGCAATACTTTATATAACAATAGCATTTCTGTATAAAGTACTGCTGAGATTTGTAGTCCTCTATAGAGGGTCCTATTATGCATTGCTGCAACAGTACTTTATACAACCGTAGGCTACAAATAATAATTATTTTAATGAATTATTTACCCTTACCTCTTCTGTCTTCAGTTGTTTCCTGTGTGTGTTCTGTTTGCTGGGACCTCACTGCCGTCCGAGGCCCCATGGCTGCCCCATGATGTGCCTGCAGCGCCGTCTTCAGTGCCTCCTTGTTCCACAGCTCCCTCCTCACAGCGGCCGGCGGGCCCCATACCATCTCGTTATCCGGCCGTCAAACAGCCCCCCCCATTTCGGAGTGTCAGGTGTTGAGATCAGTATCAGTGCTTTCAGTATCAGGAAGCCGGGCAGCGCGTCCTTAAACGCTGCCCGGTTTCCCGATTGGCCGGGAAGCGGCTCTATGCTCTCTTGTCACTTGCACGAGTACTTCTGATATCAGGAAGCAGGGCGTCGTGTCATTACACGGCGCCCGACTTCCTGATTGGCCGGCCAGACGGCTCCGGCTGGGTACCGGAGGAAGGCCGCGTTCTCGCTGGAGAGGCCTCGAGGGTGACAGGCTGCACATACTAAGGTAAGAGGGGACTTTCTTGTTAATCAGGAAGCCGGGTGGCGAGTCTTTACACGCTGCCCGGCTTCGCGGCTAATCAGGAAGCCAGGTGGCGAGTCATTACACGCCACCTGGCTTCCTGAATGGGACTTCCGTTACTCGGTAATTGGTATCGGCGAGTACCGAAAAAAATTATCGGTACTCGTACTCAGTACCAAAATACCGGTATCGGTGTATCCCTAATATATGTATATATATACATACATATTAGGGCTGGTAATGATTAAAATGTTTGTATTCGATTAATCGAAAAAAAATGTTATCAATTAATTTCGATTAATTATAACGCAAATACAGATCGGCCTACACAAACACTCAAACAGTATGAGGGGAATTTATCAAAACTGAAGCAAAAGTATCTGGAGCAGTTGCCCTCTGACAAGCAATCATCTTCTCTCTTCAGTTTGTTCAGTTAAGGTTTAAAAATAAAAGGTGGATGCTGATTGGTTGCCATAGATAACTGCTCCAGATTCTGTCTGCTCCAGTTTTGATACATTTCCCTCTATGTATGTTATGACTTTCAGGGCTAGTTCACACCAGTTCCAGTGCGTTCCGGCCCGATTCGTGCTGGAACGCACTGGATCGCATCCCGGCCACCTTTCCTGGGCGGGAGGGGGCGTGTTGTTGCATTAAAGTCAATGGCAAGGCAGGAACGCCCCCCCA
>NW_017307678.1:310194-324108 GCF_000935625.1 Nanorana parkeri | reverse complement strand
CAGAGCGGCGGGGGAAGGCGGAGGATTTGCATGAAGGAGCTGCGGGCCCTCTGCTTCCTCTCTGGGCCCCCCGAACTGGCGGAACTCCTCGGCTAATGAAGGGAAGGAGGAGTCCGGTGACGTCACGGACATCGACGTCACCGGACTCCTCCCCCCTTCCCTACGTTAGCCGATGGAGCCACTTGGGGAAGGGGGAGAAGTCCGGTGACGTCTTTGTCCGTGACGTCACCGGATCTCCGACGGAACTCTCGGAAGACCCGGAAGCCGAGAGGCGGAGAGGTGACGTCATCATTAATTTTTTTGATCGATCAAAAAAAATTAATGATTAATCGAGGGATTAATCGTTAATTTCTGCAGCCCTAATACATATATATACAGCATACGTATATCCAGACATATAACGTTTTTACATCAACACATACAAGCCATTATTATGACAGGCCAATCCTGAGTAAATACACACAGTGCAATCCAGTGACATGAAGACTTGCTGAAGTTATGGAGTAGGAAAGGGAGGAGAATGATGATACCAAATAATTATTACAGATAGCCTGGGAGCTCAAGGATTTTGTTCCACCATGCACCTTACCCAGACTTCTCTAGAAGTGGCTTGGGAGGTCTTCAGCCAGGAGAGACTGAACCTGGCTGGGTAGCTACCATAAGAAAACAAAAAAAGTCATCTAAAATATTGGCAAAAACAAAAAATTTATGTTAGCAGGAACACTACTTATAGTGCCTAAAGCTAAAACTTTCAAGTCTATGGTGAAAAAATAAAAAGAATACTGCAGCAGGCTGTAACCTCAAATTTATTGATATTCAGCCCTGTGGGGTTAGAGGGGAGAATCCTAACCTATTGTTATGCTGCCATGATGACCCAGGAAAGGGGGTTTATTGAACCTTGAACATTACAGTATGACTTTGCATTGCCTTACTTAATAAGTGCAGCCTCAGACACAAATGAGTATTACTTTTTCATGTTAGTACTAACATTTGGCTGTGTATTCATTAGAGTGTGCTAACGCTGCAAAATGACATCAATTGCAAATGTAATATATGACATAGTACAGAAGTTCAGTGGTGATCAACCCTTGAATATTAACTGCTGGAAAACAAAAAGTGGGCAAGCCCATTGCTTTTTCAGGGGCTGCTGCACAGCTACTCTACGTTGTGATCTCTTTTGGGCCCCTTTCCTCAAAGAAAGCACATTACCACCACATATTATTGTCTTATTGTCCTTTGAAGTGTTTTACATGGAATCTCAGCAACAAAATGTGATAAAGGGTCACGGCAGCAATTTCTAGGGTGATTGAATTAAAAGCATATGCCAGGAATTGATGCTGGTCCAGATGCCTCTCTCTTCTCCTGCAAAGGGTATGCCTTTGTCAGAAACACAGGTTGCTGAGTTGTCACTTCATACCAGAGGACAACAACTATTCTTGGACTTAGGGCAACACAGCCTAGACATTTTATTTCTACCACAGAAACAGAGCCTGCCTCCTGCACAGCATTTTTAATATATTTATCAAGACTAGGAAACAGTGAAGCTGCACTTAAGGTATTATTAGACCTGAGTACCAGGCTATTTAGTCCTTTCAGAACATCATTATTCACAGTCCAATCCTAAAATGTTCGACCATCCAAATAAAAGCATACTCATTACTGTAGGAAAGGTCACAGTGCCAGATTCATTTGATTGACACTTTGCTTTGCATGTTTCACAAACATGCATTCTCAGGGTCGTAGTGTAATACTTATCCATGTTATTATTTTAAGGCCCTTCATATAGCCCCTGTTGGTGAAAATATAGGCCAGACTGTATTGTAGCCCACTTCTTAATGCTCTGCTAATCACAGCTTAGTGTCAAGAATCCTATATCACATGCTAAACATTCTTGTAGCAGTTTATACTCTAATGTGCTAACATTTGTCAGCTTTAGATTCTCGTGCCTCTCCCCTTGCACTGGTTTCACTCTTTGCCTTTACTTCTACTGAATTTAGTCCAAAGATGTTTGGTCAAACATTAAAACTTAATTTCAGTTTGTAAAAACTGTGCTTTTGTTTTGCCAATTATTGATGTGCTACCATAAGCATTCACGTAAATGGAAATTAAAGTCAACATGTTTTTAAGCTTTTTCAGCTGCTGATGAAATCACTTACAATGGATGCTGCTCTGTAATGTTTAAAGTATTACTTTCTTGCAGGATCAGCTGGTCCCCTGAGCACTGACCCTGATATCCTGTATTAGGTTGGATCCTTTCCCTTGCAGTGTCCTATGGAGCCATGCTTGTGTGTGCTAGTAAGCTGTGTGTGTCTCCACAAACACACAGACACAGCAGGGAAAGCCTTTCCTCTCCTTTTTATTCCTCCTTCCTTCTGCCCTTTCCATGCTTGTAGATGGACGGGTGCAGGACACTGCCCCTTGTCCATTGTGATATTGTACTAGGCAGGAAGTTCAGGGAAGTAGAGCTGATAGAGTTGGAACAGGCTGTTTAGAAACATAATGACCGTAAGTGCTTTAGGCAAAAAAGTCAATAAATACTTTGCTGGGCCATATATAATTGTTTGATCTGGATTCATTAAAAATAAAAGATTGAGGGTTTAATAATACTTTAACCAGTTGACATCCGTGGTGTTAAACCCCCTTCCCATCCAGGCCATTTTTCAGTATTCAGCGCTGCGGTACTTTGACTGACATTTATTCCGTCATGCAGCGCTGTACTGAAATGAATTTTATACCATTTTTTGGGGACAGATAGAGCTTTCTTTTGGTGGTATTTATTCACTATATTAAGGAAAAATTACCGAAATATAAAAAAAAAAAAAAACAGTTTCCCCTATATTAAATGATAAAACATTTATTATTTCAATAAAATATAAAAGATGGGGTCACGTCGGACGCGAACGAGCACATATAGACGATCGGCTGGCTATGGAGCCGCTGATCGCCTATATGTGAAACACCCGGTAACGGGTGTGTGCAATGGTCGGGTCTTTTCTGCCCGTGCGTGCCCGCTAGGGGGCGCGCACGAGCAGAAAAAAAATGCCGTCTGGCGATGGCAACCCGCCGATGCAGCAGTGCCGTCCGTCCGTTTTTTTACTACGGGCGGACGGCAAGAGGTTAAATGCCTTATAACAAATACCCACCTGGTGTGATGCAATGTAATTTGTCCACATACCTAAAATATGGTATCTACAGAAAAAAATGTAATAGTATTATTGACAGGTTCTATCTCTTTTTTTTATCTTCAGACAGAAAATTGAAGAAAGTTCCACTTCATAGAACTACTATAGATAGATAACTCCACATTGTAATCTAGGTTAATTATCTTCCAACAAGCTTACCTAACATTACTTATAAGCAGCACTTAAAATGATACTATATTCTATGTCTTTTGAATAAAACATCAATATGTGCTAAAAAAGAGAGCAAATGACCATTGCGTATGTTTTAATTTAAGTCAGTGTATTCAAATCAGAAAGATAAGTCTATAGATATAGAGGTCATATATTATAAAAGTAGGACAAAATGTGGCTCAACAGGTGGCATTTTATCCAAGAAGTATCTATCACGCTACAGAGTGTCTCCTCTGTCCTACATTAAGCCATTATTAAAGAGTCTGTGATGATGAGCTATAAACAGCACAACTATAAATGTGCTGCAGATTATGCTTATAAACTTTTCAAACTTGCAACAATAGAAAGTTCAGCCAATTAAAACATGAGTGGATACAATTGACATTCATATTCTGAATTTCAAAAGAAATGAAAATAAAATTTTAAAAAACGTATTTATATAAGAGTATTTGTATTTTAATTTTATTATAGCTTTAGCTGAAAAAAGTGGAACTTGGACCCTTTTATTATAACGCTAAGGACTCATCAGAGGAGTATCTACATAAAATAGTACCTATGGCAAGCAGTGAAATTGTGCCTCTTTCCAAAATATGACACTGATCGTTTACATCACTTTATCATAATATCAACTCAAATCTTTAAATAAAAAGTCCCCAGAGTCCCCCCTTACATCATAGTCCACAGAGGCCCCTCTACCATCAGAGTTCCCAGACCCCCTCTTTCATCAGAGTCCTCAGAGCCCCCCTTATATCAGAATCCCTGCTTACATCATAGTCCACCATAGGCTCCCATACAATCAGAGTCCCCAGACCGCCTTTTTTATCAGAGCCTCCCTTACATCAGAGTCCTTCCTAACATCAGAGCCCACTTACATCAGAGTCCCCACTTACATCAGAATCCACAGAGCCCTCCCTTACATCAGAGTCCCCAGAGCCCCCCCCTTACTTTAGAGTCTTGCATTTTCCTGATAACTGTATGTATGTTATTCAATTATTTAGCACCTATAAATTCTGCAGGAGGTTAAATAATACAATTACATCCTTTCCTCTGACGCTAATAATTTATTTCTTTATCATAGACAGAGGAAAATGCACAGATTAATATAACGCATCCAGAGGAAAATCATCCAAACACAGGGAAAATATAGATTGTGCTATGAGATTGGAAACCGTGACCCCAGAGCTTCGAGCCGAGTGCTAACCACTTAGCAACTGTTCTACATCTGTTGCAACTGGAAATGTTTATGCATTGTTACTTCAATTCAAAGTAAATATATCACTAACTTGGGTACCCTATGGTATTGATAGTATTTATGGCTTTCATTTGTAAACAAGTAAAAAAAAACATCCACTGCAGGTAGTTGATCACGTGACCTTCAACAGCTACCTTTTTGTTTTAGCATCAGTCTGTAATTCTTCATTTTGAGAATAGGCAGACATTTTCCCCCATACCACAGTGCAATGCAATGGTTCTTTAATTTCCTGTTCAGAAACCTGGGTCTTATCATGAGAGTTGAAAGAGCATATACATATGTAACTACCACTATGCAGTGCATGACAGTGAACATGACTGAACAAACCATGGAGACTTCAGGGGAGCTGTATCTTGCCAAAATGCATGGGAAGAAGAACTGTTACATTGTCCTTGAAAATAGAGAGGTTTTTTTTTTTTTCCAAAATTTGCTTCTTATTGACTTCAATGGGATTTGCATTAAAGTTTGCAATCTGTGGATTCTTCGACGCGTCTGCCAAAACACACCTGTGAATCAAACCCAAGCAAACTCACCCATCAACTTGTTCATGAGGTACAAGGTTACAAGAGAACAAGAAATAAGATGCAAAGTAATAGATGGATGCTAGATGCAAGTTAAAGGGATATTAAAGTTAAAAGGTTTTTAAGTTATTTAAAATGCTGATTAAATCACTTGCAATGGATGCTGCTTCTTGATGTGTAAAAGTTTTATTTTACTGCAGAATCAGCTGGTCTCCTGAGCACTGGCCCTGATATCCTGTTTTAGCCTGTTTTCACACCTAGGCATCAGTTTTTTGCTTGTTTTTGCACACGGTTTCGGCTAGCTTTGTCTGTACATTTTTACCTTCGTTAGACGTGTGCACATGAAGACACGTATCTTGGCTGGCAGATTTTTAAAAATATGGAATATTAGACATATTATTCTATAACAAATAGAAAAGATAACTGGAAGTAGAAGCAAGTTTCTATTTCTACATTGTAAATGGGTTGCATGGGAACCAGATCCAGGAGATGGCAGCAGTGTATTATAAGAAGTATTGTATGTATAGGAGTATGCATTCTATTCAGATCTTGGTTAGCATTCTGTATTAAATTGCAAATACATGTACAGTGTAACTTATTGCAGTTGTTGTTTGTGCTATATTCAAAATGGTATGCAAATATTTTAGATTTTAGGTACACAAAATATGCAAATATTTTAGAATAATCTGTCTAAACACCTAATAGGTTTGCATTCTACACACAGATAAAATAAACAGAAGTATCCTTCACATGAAATTATTGAAAATATGAGGTATAGATTCAATTAAAAAAAGTCTTCTTTAAGATAGTCATTTGAAGAATGTACAATGTCAGCGGTCATGCTACAGTACATGCAGACACTACCAGTTCTGAAAAAGTACTGGGAATTTTCCATATAGTGGTAACTATGTCATGCTAAATCCTTGAGATTCAGAAAGTAAATAAATGCCAGAATCTCAGAATAAAGGGGGTATAGAGTAGAATAATCATGGTTGGCACTAAAATATGGTATTGGAAGAATATTAGACCATTTGATCTGGGGGTCAAATTTACCATCAGGCATTGTAAACTTTAGCTCAGGGTTATCACAGGCTGAGATGCAATGTTTCCCCTAGAGGTTTAATATATTTATCATTTTCACTTCTCTAGCAGTAATAGCACCTTAAAAAACCTTATATAACATGTCTCTTAATGTTGTAAACTATAAAACCAGCAAAATAACAATATAATCTGTAAAAAGGTAAAGGACCTGACTGTATTTGACCTTCTTTACTCTTTGTTACCTAAATCACTGGTGAGTTAGCTTCAATTTATCTATTTTCTACTAACACTTACCAGCTAGCTTATATCTGTCCTTCGTGTTCTTAACTCCAATCCAAAACCAGTCCGGGCTGTACAGTGTGAGCTCCAGAAGGAACTTGAGAGGGATGTATTTCTAATCCCCATCTTGTTGTGGCTCACCAGTTTTTGTTATCTATGCAAAAGGTGTTAAAGTACTTCATGTGTCCTGAATGATGAGCCATTGAGGCAGTGAAAAGAACCTCAGCTCCCCAGATCCTGTTTTTGTACCATAATCACATAGGTACTCGTTGATGGCATGCTGCAGCATGGCCAGCATTGAGTTCTAGCTTGTGGAGGCATCACATATGAGGCAGTTGGCAGATGGTGGTGCATTTCTACCAGGTGAGCTATGGACGAGTATGAACATCTAAAGTGGCCACAAAGCCTCCTGGCCTGGCAAAGGACATACGAGAAGCTGGGGTACCTCATAATGAACCGCTGCACCACCAGTTTGAACACAGGTGCTAGTCAATGTACATGTGCGATTTTACTTATATGAAAGACAGTCAACAGATTAGTGCAGTTGAAACACAAGACCTTGCCTTGCTGAAGCTGTCTTGAGGTTAGCCATCTCTCAGCCTTTGCCTGGAGAGCAGCCAGCAGCTCTGGCCCAGTGTCACAGGGAGGGGACGTTGAGATATACAAGCTGTATTGCTTAACTGCAATAGAGAAAGCTTAGAATGCAAAGCTGGCTGTACTGTCTTCTTGCTCTGTGGAAAGTTTAGGACTGGATGTGTAGCATATGTGCCCATGTACCTCATCTGTCACCCCCTCCTCATTACTGGAGTCCACTTCCCAGTAAACTCCAGCTGCTGGAACATTACTGCCAGATGTCCCCTGAAATGTGGCTGAACCTTCCATTCCCTCTATGATCATGGTACTATCTTCCTTACACTCAATATCTGAAAGGAGGAATAATTGTGTAGGACCAAGATCATCCTCCTGCAGCAAGTCAGCAATCCTGTGATCAAAAATCTCCACTACCTCCTGTGCATGTTCTGGCTGTAAAGCACAGCTATTCTGAGATAGAAAAGGCAGACACATGGTCCAACCGCTGCTTTGTCCTGCATCCCCTACTACCTGCATGTGCAGAACCTCTGCTTCTCACTTTAGGCCTCCTAACAAGAAGATTGCCTAAATTTAATGGCATATATGGCAAAAAAAGCGGGATAAATGTGAGGTGCTTTGGTGCACGCTACTTTACTGCACAAGTATGCTACTGATATGGCTTCTAGTGACAGGGACCAGAGTACACTGCAATTTTGGGATATAAAACCCTGGATTGTTTGGACTTTTTTTCTATATCCAGCTGACTTTTCAGGATTTCTGAACTATAAGTGTGGACCATGTGGAACTTTGAACATAGTATGTGGCTGCATGTAAATGTTCAAATGTTGGTTGTAGCACCTACGGGCTGCTAGTAATACTGTCTTGCTATGCCTGTTAATGTGGGACTGTGTTGTTGAAGGTAATAAAGTACCTGTTTGTTTACTCCAATGGATGCTAAAGTGTATTTCCACTTTTGCAGTCACATTTGAGAAAATCCCTCTATATGTTCCTTATGTGTTCATGTACACACAGCATACTGAAAAATAACTTTAAAAAAAATTCTTACCTTTTAGATGTTTTGTTAAAGCAGGCAATATGGTTGACTCCAGGTTCTTCTTAGCCCTTTCACGGTGGTCTGTCCTAATGGAAACATTTGACGATTGTGTTTATCTGATAAGCTTAATTAACATACAATAGACAAGCCACCTTAGACCCCTCACAGTCCCTCTTAACATGTCAAAGAAATAGAAGCTAGAAGAGATTTTAACCCTTAAAAGCCGTGTGGGTTGCTATGGCGGTAGTTCCGCCGCGGAACGGAATGTAGATCGTAAAGATTTAAAGAAAGACGCTGTTAGAGAAATGGCGATCGTCTGCAGAACATACAGCAGTCTTGGGAGGGCATTCATTTTTAGCATTGCAGCCCTGCCAAGCCAGGACAGGCAAGTCTTATCGACAGGAATAAAGGTCACGTTCCAGTGCTCTCAAGATGGGAAGGTAATTAGTAGAATAAAGATGCTCCTGTTTTGCTGGAATCTGAATCCCAAGGAAGGAGAGGAAGTGGGTTGCCAGGTGAAGGGAAAACTGTCCGTACATTATGCCAGCGCTGGACGAAGGGAAACATTCAATGGAGATTATTTAGAGTAGTTAATTTGCATATTAGTGAGAGAATGAAAGCGTTCCAGATCCTTAAAGGGGTTCTAAACCCTCCGTTTTTTTTTTTTGCTTATATCTACTGCTAGCATGCAGCAGCGTTTAAAATCATTTTAAACTTACCTCGTTATCGCCGCTCGCTCCCGTGCCGAGAATCAGGAACTGCTCGTACAGCCGCAAAGGATCTTGGGGCGGGCGCATGCGCAGTTCCGATTCTCGGCCGGGAGACGAGCAGAGACGCAAGGTAAGTCTATAGACGCGTGCACCCGCCTGCAGACACCGCTGGATCGGAGAGACAGAGCAGTCAGCGCTGGATCGGAGTGATGTCATACCGCTGGAGGGACAGATGAAAACATGGGGAAAGAAGAGGAAGATCAGAAAAAGAGACATCATTTAAGGTAAGTGCTAACATTTACATGGAGGGAGGGAAAACATTTTTTGCCTTTAATGTCACTTTAAGGAAATTCAGCAGGGAAACCAGCGTTACCGATAGAAAGAGAAAAATATAATCAGCGAAGGCCACCAGTTTATATTCTCTACCAGAGGCCTGTACTCCTCTGATGTTTGAATGGGCTTTTAAACAATTCAGAAATGGCTCCAGGGTCAAAGGGGGAACTTTTAATCCATCTTATTTTACTGTTACTGCTTATGGTCTGTTTTGTAATAACTTTTCTGTAAATATTTTCTTAAACTCTTTTTCTTTTCTTTTACACAGTTACATAGTTAGTCAGGTTGAAAAAAAAGACACAAGTCACTCGACTGGGGGGGAGGAGGTGCGGCATGTGGTGTGTGTGAAGCCGTGAACAGGACCAACTAATCTAAAGCTGATTAATCGATGATTGAAAATGTTGACAACTTTTTCAATCATCGATTATAATCGACTCAGTCGATTAGTTGTTGCAACCCTACATTCATCCCCGATTTCTGGGGACAGTCCCCGGATTGAGGAGACCGTCCCCTGACAAATTATGTCCCTGGGACCATAAAATAAACCAATTTTTTTCTTTTTAATACTCACCTGATCCCTGGATCTACCGACAAGCTCAGCCTCCTGTCTCCCACGCGGTTAGAAGCTGCATACAGCGTGTGCTGGTTAATACTTTTACCGGCGTGCTGTGTGCAGCTTCTGAGAAGATACGCGATTAGCGTAGCGAGGCAGCCGGCTGCGCATTTTGCATCGCTCCCGCTACGCTGTATGCAGCTTCTAACCTCGTGGGAGACGGGAGGCCGCAATTTTGGTGGATGCAGGGGTCAAGTGAATATTAAAACAAAAGGTTTGTTTTATGTACCCAGTGATAAAATGTCCCCGGATAATATATTTTAAAAACTGTTGCCTTACCTTGGCCTGGTGGTAAGTGGGGGGCTCCATGGACCCTGTTTGGGGGGGTGTCTGCTTTGGCCGTAGCTGCAGTGGCTCCCTCCCTCCGCCTCTCTGCCAACTGCACCTGTCCCGCCCGCCCTCATCCGATGCGGCTCTGTGATCGACGCCCGCTTGGTCCTCAAGGGGGTCCTCGGAAGGCCCCAGCCGGCTGACCTCTACAGCGCCTGATTAGAGGACTGTGTCTGCCTGATCCAGCCAGCCCGGATCTAATACAGAGCCGATCACAGAGCCGCATCGGATGCGGCAGGGCAGCCGGGTGCAGGTGGCAGCGGAGGTCGAGGGGCTGTTTGTGACGGCATCGTAGAGGCCTGGGGGGCAATTGCCACCCTGCCCCCCGGCCCAGTCCACCCCTGGCTTCTTATATCTCTTAGAGACTGCAACGGAGGGTTTTCCTCACTGGAATTTACAGTTCTGCCCCTCACTAAACACATTGAGTGAGGGATTCCTAAAAATTTTACTACTTTCTTTTTAATGGCTTATTTCTTTAATAATTCCTTTTAAAATAAATTGTTTTAACAGCTTGTGAGACCCCATTATAGATATGGTAGATGAGTGAAGCAGGTAAAGGTGCAGAGACCTCACTTCCAAATTTCACATACAAGAATGTTATAAGTTAGTTAATTAACTAGCATCTACCTAAAATGAAATATAAGGTTTTACATGAAAACCTTAATAGCAAAAAAATTCTAGATAAAATATATGTGTGTGCTTTAGATACATGTTCGGGGAAGTATTGCTGGAAGTTTCACATGAACAGCCATTTTGCACTTAGAAAGCATAAAAAGGTTGTTTCCGTGTAATTCTAATTTAGTATAAAAACAAATGCTCTTTTTTAAAGGGTTTCTATAGCATTTAGGTATTACAAATAAATAATAGCAATCATGTTTTATTAAAGTAGATGTAAACCCTAACTGAATGACATTTAGTTCGCTAAAGCACTGTGCATCTAAACAACAGAACATTTTTTAACCATGTTATTTTCACGTGTGTTCACCTCTTTATCTACTAGTAAATCTATATTGTTTTATGTGGAAAAAAACTTAACCTTTATGGTGTTCACAGATTCCCCACACTTTTTTCTATTCTGGTCCTCCAAATGTCATATTGCATGTCAGTTCTGTTCCTGCAACAAGTAAAGCAGTCAACATGCAGTCCAGCAATTGTCACCAACCCATGTTAAAACAGACTTAAACTCTAAACTATGGTCTGGCGTGTTAGGTTGTGTAATCTACAGCAGTTCTGTATTGTGAAAGCCAATATCAACAGAGTATTTATTCACTTTGACTAAAACCTCCATCAATGCCCTACTGTACTGCTGACACTTCTTGAGGTCAAGTGACTGGAAAACCAAAGCACCTCTTTAGTTAGTCTGGAGTGCTTCTTTTTCTAAGTAAGCCTGTAGGAAGGCCAATGCCAAACCTTCATTTTTTTTTTCTTTTTATGATTGTTCTTTTTTCTTCCTCCTCCTCTACCTGGTTCGCCAAACCGTTAGTCACCCTGCCTGTTTCCGGGTGCTTCCTTCAGCTAGCCGGCTAGTGAGAAGACACCTGTGCATGCGCGTTCCCAGGCCTGCCCGTACCTAGCTGTGTGCATCCATAGCCACAGACAGCATGCGGCAAGCCCCTGCTCCCTCCATCACTCTCCTCCCACCAGATTGACTAACAGCAGAAGGAGCCTATCGCTCCTCTGCTCTCTGTGCCTTACCCCACGACTGGGAAATTCAGGTAATGCTGTGTATCTTCCTGGACCCAGCGGAAGTGACAAGTGACCATAGATGAGTGTTTGGGGCAGAGCAACAAGGAGAGGTACTGAGCATTTTTTTCTCTTAATGCAGAAAAGTGCATTAAGGTAAAAACACAGAGCCTTTAGTACTGCTTTAACCTCCCTGGCGGTATTCTCGAGTGTGGCTTGGTGTTAATTTTCAGTACCAAGAGCGGTAACCCTGAGCCACACTCGGGATTGCGCAAAAGTGTCACTTACCTTGTCCCTGCGAGCCTGCGGTGTCCTCTGCTGTGTTCGCCCGGCCGATGCCGGCATTTGGCTTTCAGTTTCGTTTTTGGGCGTCATAGAGGGGGCGGAGCCGGCGGGAAATGCAAAAGTGCAAACATGACATTTACACAGAATACACACAATACAATGTAATCTGCTATAATTACATATATGTATCAAACTATTTCACTTGAATTTTGTCCCTAGAGCTCTGTCCAGTGCCCTGCCCTTACAGGCCTACAATATAAAACAACAAATTTCCATGAAAAACAATCTACCGCTTTGGCATGCTAAAATCAGACCGCCAGGGAGGTTAAGGCAGTGCGCATGTTTTCTTCATTACTTGTGTCAAGTGTTGGAGTACCAGACCTTGTAGGGCTTCCACAGGGGACTATAATGTGTGCTTCCGATTGTTGGGAGCACTTGCTGTAATAACTTTTATAGTTACATAGTTAGTCAGGTTGAAAAAAGACATTATTTGTTGCTTCATTTGTAAGCAGCCACCTATCATTCTTTTAGCTATGGAGAAAAGGTACAGAGTAGTTTTCTGTCCATGTGCTGGTGACATCAGCACATTTGTCCGCTGCATAACAAAACAAAAAAAATACAAAAAATATTTTTAATCAAAATGAGTTATAGTAGTGATTCTCACCATTAAATAATGAGCTAAGCTGTTTTTGAGCCTACAACTAATTGGCACAGTGTGGAGTACTGTGTTTCCATACCAAAGGAAACAACTTACAAGATCTCTACTACGCTCAAATAACTTTGTACCATGATTCAGTTCATTTTGCTATTATGAAATGGGAAACACGTACTCCGTTTCTTTGACAATAAACTGTCAGGTCCCAGTTTGTGCTGTCTTTCTTTAATCTCAGAGTTTTTTACAAACACATTGACATGCAATGTCCGATGAGCTAATGGTCACACCCAAATCCTGAATGTTTAATCAGTCAGTTCAATGGGATGTGAAACCTAGAATGCGTTTTCCTCTCTGGCTACTTCTCTGTAAAATGGCAGAAGAGAGCAGAAAATTACAACCCCAAAAGGATTGCATATTTGAACAACTTTACGAACTGACAGTTAATCAGACCCTGCCCTGCCTGTAAATACGTCAACTATGAGAGGGGAGAGTTGTTTGCCAGAAATTTTTTTATAAAAGGTTCTAAATAGCTTATATGTGTATGCCCTGCACTAGCCTTAAAGTTCAATGTTAGAAGCTAGAAGAAACAGACAATATAAGAGTAAGCAAAGTCATCTATGAATGTTGCTGCGACATTTTTCCAGACGATCTGTCACTATGGGATTGATTTATTAAAGACACATAGGCTGTTCACTGTGTAAAGGAATTTCCCCTAAGCTTAGTCAAGGAAGTGAAGTGTTGATCCTATTCATAATCCAATCATGTGCAAGCAAAATACAGTTTATTTTCTTTTCCTCTCATGCGATTAGTTATTGTTTGCAAAGTGAATTTTTACCACATTTACTAAGCCAAGTAGAAATTTGCTTGCATAGTAAACAGCCAATTTGCCTTCAGTAAATCAACCCCTTTATATTGTGCAATATATGTAACATAGAATAATTAGCATGTGTTCCCATTGTTGCTTGAGCATATTTATTTTGTGCACCTCTCCAGTCTTTGTCAGTGCAAAAATGGGATCAAATATGCATAGACATTGATTGGCCAATAATAATAAAAACAGCTTGGCCTGGCATGCATGCATTGCTGTGTGTCAGATGATCCTGTTGTTTACCTAGGTCCCCTGTGTGCATGTCTTACTACACTTATGAATCTGGCTATGGCAGGGATCCCAACCTGAAAGAAGCAATTTCAGGGAGGTGTCCCTCTCATTTCAGGGAGGTGCCCTCTCCCCCCCC